>NC_141321.1:2510050-2680050 GCF_037954235.1 Aulostomus chinensis
GATGAGATTGGACTTCGACGCTTTGACATCATTGTCAAGGCACTGGACTGCAAAAACATGCATGCTGTAAGAACATCAATTTGATCAAGAATACATTTTTCCATCAATAAGACTGTACTACTTTAATGTACAAAAACTTGGTCCTTCATCCGATAGTACCAGTGATGGTGCATTTCATGGATGAGGCACTGGAAAGAAGGAACTGTCTCGTGCTCTTTCATGGAGAATGGTTTTGTTCATGTGTTCTGTTCTAGTTCCTGAGTTTCTTTTCCTCAAACCTCACCACATGCATCCAAGAGAAGTGGAACAGTGTGAGTGATGCTGCCCATGTGGAGGAGAAGTTAATTGGTCCCCTGTTGAGGTGAACTAAACTGTCTGTGACCATTTTGAAGAAATCAGTTGTTTTAAAGGCAAGATACAGTAGGAGGCAACACGTTTATTTTCCCCTTCAGATGGCGACCTGAGATTAATAAAATTGTAGTCCAGCTTGCAAAGCAGTTTCCCAAAGGCCATCAGGTCAAGAAGGTGCCAAAAAACCCCACTGAGCCCCAGGGGGTCCCTCTCACCCATCCCAAACCAGTAAGACCCATTTATTTTCCTTTGAATATTTACAATTAGATGTGTACATGCATTAGATTGCATATTAATAGAGGTTTTATTGCATGTATCACTAAAATGATTGTGGTTTCCTAGATACCAAAAAGCACGAACAAGGCTCCAAAAGAGTTTGAGATACTCCAGCAGATGAAGCAGCAGAACCGTAAAAAGACGGAGGTACGATGTCAGCTAATTATCATCCCCTGACAAAAATGTGATATCTGAAAGGCCTGAATGATCGTCAAGAGATTCTGTGTCACGAAGCAGCTGACACATGTACACATGGACGTGTGCTTTCATTTGGTAGTCATTGTATCAGTCCCTGTGCTTCTACCTCCAGTAGATATTCAATGATTCCTTCTTCCATGGCGCTGTATTGATATCCAATCTGTTCCTCACTAAAGGAGCTGCTGCATCAGGCAAATGTGAAACAAGTCAGATGTGCAAATCCAATCCTGTGGGATCGCAAAAAGGTAGAGACGTCTAAAAACATTCCTTTACTGGCAGTTACATCCAACATATTTTCTTATACATCAAATCACCTCCAAACAGGTCACTTTACAGCTTTTATTTACATATCTGCTTCATTGTCTTTCATCCCTCAGAAAGTGGAGTCCCAGATCAAGGAAGAACTGAGTGAAGAGCAGAAATTCAAGAGATTTTATAAAGAACCTCCTCCCAGTGATAAGGTGACGTCTACGATCAGTTCTTTTTCTGTCTCCAGGATGATTTCTTTCCACGTGCATCAGTTAACAGAACTGTTGATTCTTTCAGAGAGACAGCAACACCTTTAAGCCCACCAAAGCAGGCACGCTGAGAAAAGAGGCCATGGAGGTCCGTCAGGATGAAGGGGAACTGCAGAGGTACGGCATGGTGCTTATTTTCAGTGACCCATGTGAAGCTGCATATTTACTTTTGCAATGAATCAGCAGTTTTACATGAAAAGGTTGAGTTCTGATAGACCCACAACACAAAGTCATGGTCGTTTTTGATGTTGCAGGAAAGTGAAAGACAAGGCCCGAGTGGAGAAGAGACAACAGCAGCAGAGAGAGATGGAAGAGTTAGAAAGAGAAAAGCAAGAGCAGCAGCAGGAAGAAGGGATGGTGAAGAAAGCTTTTCCACTCCCAAGAAAGAAATGGGAAAAACCACTGCACCTGATACATGCTGCAACGGATCAGAAAGCTTTTCCATCCCCAAGAAAAAAATGGGAAAAACCACTGCACCTGATACGTGCTGCAACGGATCAGAAAGCTTTGACACTCCCAAGAAAAAAATGGGAAAAACCACTGCACCTGATACGTGCTGCAACGGATCATAAAGCTTTTACACCCCCAAGAAAAAAATGGGAAAAACCACTGCACCTGATAAGTGCTACAACGGATCAGAAAGCTTTTCCACTCCCAAGAAAAAAATGGGAAAAACCACTGCACCTGATACGTGCTGCAACGGATCATAAAGCTTTTACACCCCCAAGAAAAAAATGGGAAAAACCACTGCACCTGATAAGTGCAACAACGGATCAGAAAGCTTTTCCACTCCCAAGAAAAAAATGGGAAAAACCACTGCACCTGATACGTGCTGCAACGGATCAGAAAGCTTTTCCACTCCCAAGAAAAAAATGGGAAAAACCACTGCACCTGATACGTGCTGCAACGGATCAGAA
This sequence comes from Aulostomus chinensis, assembly GCF_037954235.1. Lineage (NCBI taxonomy): Eukaryota > Metazoa > Chordata > Actinopteri > Syngnathiformes > Aulostomidae > Aulostomus > Aulostomus chinensis. The sequence goes on from NC_141321.1 coordinate 2,512,311, forward strand.
AGCTTTTCCACTCCCGAGAAAAAAATGGGAAAAACCACTGCACCTGATACGTGCTGCAACGGATCAGAAAGCTTTTCCACCCCCAAGAAACAAATGGGAAAAACCACTGCACCTGATACGTGCTGCAACGGATCAGAAAGCTTTTCCACTCCCAAGAAAAAAATGGGAAAAACCACTGCACCTGATACATGCTGCAACGGATCAGAAAGCTTTTCCACCCCCAAGAAAAAAATGGGAAAAACCACTGCACCTGGTACGTGCTGCAACGGATCAGAAAGCTTTTCCACCCCCAAGAAAAAAATGGGAAAAACCACTGCACCTGATACGTGCTGCAACGGATCAGAAAGCTTTTCCACCCCCAAGAAAAAAATGGGAAAAACCATTGCACCTCATACGTGCTGCAACAGATCAGAAAGCTTTTCCACCCCCAAGAAAAAAATGGGAAAAACCACTGCATCTGATACATGCTGCAACGGATCATAAAGCTTTTCCACCCCCAAGAAAAAAATGGGAAAAACCACTGCACCTGATACGTGCTGCAACGGATCAGAAAGCTTTTCCATCCTCAAGAAAAAAATGGGAAAAACCACTGCACCTGATACGTGCTGCAACGGATCAGAAAGCTTTTCCACCCTCAAGAAAAAAATGGGAAAAACCACTGCACCTGATACGTGCTGCAACGGATCATAAAGCTTTGACACCCCCAAGAAAAAAATGGGAAAAACCACTGCACCTGATACGTGCTGCAACAGCTCAGAAAGCTTTTCCACTCCCAAGAAAAAAATGGGAAAAACCACTGCACCTGATACATGCTGCAACGGATCAGAAAGCTTTTACACTCCCAAGAAAAAAATGGGAAAAACCACTACACCTGATACGTGCTGCAACAGCTCAGGAAGCTTTTCCACTCCCAAGAAAGAAATGGGAAAAACCACTGCACCTGATACATGCTGCAACGGATCAGAAAGCTTTTCCATCCCCAAGAAAAAAATGGGAAAAACCACTGCACCTGATACGTGCTGCAACGGATCAGAAAGCTTTTACACTCCCAAGAAAAAAATGGGAAAAACCACTGCACCTGTTACGTGCTGCAACGGATCAGAAAGCTTTTACACCCCCAAGAAAAAAATGGGAAAAACCACTGCACCTGATACGTGCTGCAACGGATCAGAAAGCTTTTACACTCCAAAGAAAAAAATGGGAAAAACCACTGCACCTGTTACGTGCTGCAACGGATCATAAAGCTTTTACACCCCCAAGAAAAAAATGGGAAAAACCACTGCACCTGATACGTGCTACAACGGATCAGAAAGCTTTTCCACTCCCAAGAAAAAAATGGGAAAAACCACTGCACCTGATACGTGCTGCAACGGATCAGAAAGCTTTTCCACTCCCGAGAAAAAAATGGGAAAAACCACTGCACCTGATACGTGCTACAACGGATCAGAAAGCTTTTCCACTCCCGAGAAAAAAAGGGGAAAAACCACTGCACCTGATACGTGCTGCAACGGATCAGAAAGCTTTTCCACCCCCAAGAAACAAATGGGAAAAACCACTGCACCTGATACGTGCTGCAACGGATCAGAAAGCTTTTCCACTCCCAAGAAAAAAATGGGAAAAACCACTGCACCTGATACGTGCTGCAATGGATCAGAAAGCTTTTCCACCCCCAAGAAAAAAATGGGAAAAACCACTGCACCTGGTACGTGCTGCAACGGATCAGAAAGCTTTTCCACCCCCAAGAAAAAAATGGGAAAAACCACTGCACCTGATACGTGCTGCAACGGATCAGAAAGCTTTTCCACCCCCAAGAAAAAAATGGGAAAAACCATTGCACCTCATACGTGCTGCAACAGATCAGAAAGCTTTTCCACCCCCAAGAAAAAAATGGGAAAAACCACTGCATCTGATACATGCTGCAACGGATCATAAAGCTTTTCCACCCCCAAGAAAAAAATGGGAAAAAACACTGCACCTGATACGTGCTGCAACGGATCAGAAAGCTTTTCCACCCCCAAGAAAAAAATGGGAAAAACCACTGCACCTGATACGTGCTGCAACGGATCAGAAAGCTTTTCCACCCTCAAGAAAAAAATGGGAAAAACCACTGCACCTGATACGTGCTGCAACGGATCGGAAAGCTTTGACACCCCCAAGAAAAAAATGGGAAAAACCACTGCACCTGATACGTGCTGCAACAGCTCAGAAAGCTTTTCCACTCCCAAGAAAAAAATGGGAAAAACCACTGCACCTGATACATGCTGCAACGGATCAGAAAGCTTTTACACTCCCAAGAAAAAAATGTGAAAAACCACTGCGCCTGATACGTGCTGCAACGGATTATAAAGCTTTTACACCCCCAAGAAAAAAATGGGAAATACCACTGCACCTGATACGTGCTGCAACGGACCAGAAAGCTTTTACACCCCCAAGAAACAAATGGGAAAAACCTCTGCACCTGATACATGCTGCAACGGATCAGAAAGCTTTTACACTCCCAAGAAAAAAATGGGAAAAACCACTGCACCTGATACGTGCTGCAACGGATCATAAAGCTTTTACACCCCCAAGAAAAAAATGGGAAATACCACTGCACCTGATACGTGCTGCAACGGATCACCATCAGCATTGTGAAATATGCTTTCTGACTGCCACACCAACGAGCAAGGCTCCTTGACCTTGCGGTCAGTGAGAATATTTGGTTCCCTGCAGACCAAATTTTGAATCCGGGGTGGGGTGACTACCACCTGAGTCTGCTACGTATGGTTCCACAAGTGGGAGGACTGGCCATGGGGTCACTGAGCTGTGTGGTGGAACTGGAGATGGACAGTGTAGGATGGAGGAGGGGCATCTGTAGCGCCTGGGCGTGGTTCTCAAAGGGCAGGTTGGTGGGACTGATGGTTGTCAGCACAGTTTCTTGTGCATCTAACCAATGTAACTCAAATGCTGATGACTTCTTAAGTGTTGTGGATTCATTTAACTTGGTTCATTTCGTCGAAGGCCTACTCATTGCCGTGTCCACACTTTGGACTTTATTGCCACAACTGGTTTGAAGTCAAGTAAAGTGAGATTTTTCCCCCCAAATATTATAGATAAAGATCAAAATGGCTTTGAACAAGGTAGGCATGGCTTCCATGATGTAAGCATAATTCTGAATATATTGATGGAGGAAAGGGGGGCAGCAGATGCAGCATTACTGATGTTAGATGCTGAAAAAGCTTGAAAAAGCAGAGTGGAATGGACATATTTATCTGAAATCCTTACATGTTTTGCTTTTGGAGAAAACTTTAATAAATGGATAAAACTACTTCATGCAGAACTACATGCTGAAATCACGACTAATCGTAACATATCCAAAACCATGAAAATACAAAGAGGATGTCAACAGGCAGATCCCCTATCCCCTTTTCTGTTTATAATGGCTATCAAACCACTGGCAACAGCTGTAAGAGCACATAAACAAACAGGCATATTAAGAGTTGCACAACAGGAACACCGTCTGGCTCTGTTTGTGGATGATGTAATCATCTTTCTGGAAAAGATGGAAAAATCAATTCCTGAATTATGAAAACTCATTGGTAGATTTGAAAAATCTCAGGATACAACTTAAACAAACCATCAATAATGTTCCTAAACCAATTAGGAAGTACAAACCTCCTACAAAAGCCTTTCTTGTAGTTTATTATTGTTTCTTGTAGTTTATTAGAGTTTCTGCTATTTATTGCTTTTGTATTTTTTCTGCTGCTACTTCTCTGTTTCTGCTGCTGTAACAGTGCCTGTTTCCCCTCTGAGGGACGAATAAAGGTTCATCTTTTCATTTCTTTTCTTGTCTTTCCTCTGAAAATTGTGGACCGCTTCCCATATCTGGGTATCCAAATTGTCCTCAAACTTAAACATACTTCAACCAGTGACTATGCACCATCAATGGAACACATTCAAATATCTCTGGATACCAGCGTCACTAATAGGCAAAATAAATGTCGTAAAATGAATATACTGCCTAAATTACTGCACCTGTTTCAAAATCTTCCACTTCCTCCTCCAAATAACCTGTTCATGCAACTTAAAACATTGTTTGTTGGATGTCTCTGGGATATTAGAAGTTCCTGGACACGGCTCTCAAGACTGTACTGACCCTTTGACGGAGGGGGCTGAACTGTCCCAGTCCACTCTGGCATCACTGGGCAGCACAGCTAAGAACATTGCTGTTCTGCTGCACTGGAAGGGATGGACCTCTCTGGAAGGAAATGGAGGAGCTCCAGCTGAGTCTGCCCCTCCCTACACACCTGTATTCAGCATGCAGCGCAATCCTTAAAAGAAGGACAAAAAAAAAAAAGATTGTCGTGTGGCGTCAAGTCAAACAGTATCTCAGCTCAATATGGAGAAATGTCTCCTTCCCTCCAGGAAAAGCAGACGTTGGATTTTAAATCTGGGCTACGAGGGGCCTGGAAAAAAATTGGAGATCATAACAACTCACAAAAGGTGCTGATGACATTTGAAGAAAAAGTTGATAAATGTAACATACCTGGTAATCGCTTTTTTAAATACCTGCAGTAAAAAAATTTCATTGGAACACAACAAAACCAAACATTGTGCATCCCTGAAATGTCTACCGTAGAAAAACTAATGAATATGGACTCCACCCAGAAAGACCCCGTGCTCCAGCCGGGGCTCCACCCACAACCTTCTTGCTGGGGGGCCACAGTGAGGACCACTGCTCCTCTGTCACAGTTCGTGTCATATCAGTTCGTCTTGTCCTTCATGTCAAAAAACTTACGCCATTCCAGGCCTCATTCCAGGCATCATTCCATGCCTCATTCCAAGCCTCATTCCAGGCCTCATTCCAGGCCTCATTCCAAGCCTCATTCCAGGCCTCATTCCAAGCCTCATTCCAGGTCTCATTCCAGGCCTCATTCCAAGCCTCATTCCAGGCCTCATTCCAGGCCTCATTCCAGGCCTCATTCCATGCCTCATCCAAGTTTGAATTTTTGTCGATTCTTTGTCTAGTCAGGTTTTTAGTCCATGCCATGCTCCTTAACTAATTTAACTTTGAGTTTCTTTGTTACTTTGTCAAACCAGGTTTTCCTCTGCAAAGTGATTTTGAGTTTTTGTAGTTTCGGCTTTTTCCTTCATCAGAGTGGTTTTGATTTGTACTTTGTGATTCAACTCCCTTCATCTTCCACCTTGCCTGGGAGGAGGCAATAGAAATACCTATTTTAGGGGGAAAGAAGCTACGGGTGAAGGTGTTGCTCCTGTCAGCAAACATTTGACCTCTGACCCCAAATGCAAGGCCAGGACTGGTCTTCATGGACCTGGCGGGCACCAGAGTTTCCAAGAAGTCGAGTCCTAACTGTAAGGAGACCTTTACCTGGGAAAGCCAGACTTCGTGGACCAGGTTGACCCAGGAAATGGAGTGAACCTTGTCGACCCTGAATATCCAAAGGACAGGTGCAGTGAGACTTTGTCACACTCATCCGTGCGTTCTGATATGGGCGTGAAGACCTGGACCTGGAACTACCGGACCTGACTCAGAAGATAGCTGACCACCTGGGTCTGGAGCTTGGGAAGGTTGTGACCAAGACATCCAGCAACCAGGAAACATGCATGGAAAAAAGGGTGGGGAAGCTTTCATTTGATGTGGGATGAGTTTAATTTGAAGGAAGGACAGGGAAAGTCACAAGGCAGCAGGAGGAAGGTTTTTGCTGCTTCTTGCTCCCCAGAATTCAGCTGAAAGCTGAAGAAACTCTCCCAGGGCTGTTTGGGCCCAGAAAGTCAAAAATTAACAAGCTTGGTGTCTCTGGAAAGGTCAGACTTCACCTTTCCATTGAGTCAGAGCTCATTGACATGGGATCATGCTAGCTTTGAATATCAAGTCATACATCGACGATTGGAGACAGCGAATGGCCTCCTTTATGGCAAACCCATGGAAGCGACTCAGAAGAAGCAGAACACCAGCAAAGGTGGTAAAAAGAAGAAGCTGGTCCTGAAGTTGATGCTGGACTGCACCCATCCTGGTGGACATGACATCATGGACACAGCGCAATTGGAGCAGTTCCCCCAGGAGAGCATCAGGGTCAATGGAAAAAAAGGCCTTTTCTCTCTCTTGAAGAAAACAAAGCCCTCCGACCAACTGTGTCAGGTCAGAGATGAACCCCCCAGACTGGTCAGGTTTTGTGTCACGTTGGATTTATTTGACCAGAATTGCTCCTCCGTGTGACTCCACATGGCCCCGGCCCTGAGTTAGTGAGTGTGGTCCATTCTAATCTGATGTGCAAGCTGCAGTGAAGAGTGATGGTGGGAGGCCAGCATTGCATCAGTTAGTGGAGGTCATAAGGGAATAAAGGGTCTAGAGACGGTCTGGAAGATGTCACCTTGATTCAAAGACCTGAAGCTGGCCGTTACTGGGAGGACTGGAAAGATGTGTGATGATGTCTGTGGAGTGTGTGAGGAAACAGGAGGAAGCAGAAACGCCCAGGTGTGAGGGACATAAACTCAACTGTTAGCGCTTCAAAGTCAGCCTTTTCTTTGAGAACTTCATGTGTGTGTTGCATTGTAAAACACTCCCTCTTTACAAGAAAATACATTCAACTTCAATTCTTCAGATCCAGTCTCTATCATTAAAAGGTCTTTAAGAAGAAATTCTTGTGACAAACACTCCCCCTTAATGTCTGTCCTATGCAGACGTCTGTCTGTTGACGTCACCTGCACACAGACACACACACACACACACACACACACACACACACACACACACACACTCTCTCTCTCTCTCTCTCTCTCTCTCTTCTTGTCGTTTCATTTGATCTGGAACTCTTCTCTACTCAGGACAACGAGTGATTCAGAGTGTAACTTGTGTGACAGTGACTCCAACCAGCAGTCAGCTGCTCTACGTTCCAGTCAGCCAGCATCAAGTCAGTGGCACTAGAAGCTCAATCTGACACTGTTATGGAAAAAGTTCATTTAGTCTTCTGATCAAAACATCTGAAGCTGAACCCAAGGGTTTTGAAACAATTTTCAAAGAAACAATAAATGCAGCAACTTCTGATCAGTGACTTCATTTCTTGAAAGCAATTCAACAAATAACACATTCCTCCATGTTAAGCTGCACCCACATCTGGTTTAACTCCCACCCATTTCCAGGTGAAGCCCCGCCCCCTCCAGGTGCAGGTATGGATACAGATCATTCTGGTGGTTGTACAGATACAGACAGTGTTGGACTCGCTCATCCCTACTGATTATTCAGGCTCCTGAATATATGATCTTGGAAGTGCAGAGAAAAGTTCAGCAGTTGGCTGAAGAGCCAGTGAGGGAGGAGCAGATGACTTTGGCTGGGACTCTTCTTTTACTGGTTTACTGGTTTGACTGGTGGAGCCTTCAGGCTGCGTCTCATGACTGAGGCTTGGTGGAGCAGAGATGTTTTTGGTGTCCAGAACCATGAGGATCCAAACCACAGGCCTGTCACTCACTTGTTTCAGGCAAGGTTGAGTCAGGAGTAGAGCTTCATGCTCCTCAGCATTAGAAGAACTAACGGTCTCCATATGTGGGACTTCCAGAATTCCGTCCACCAAACCACTGTCACTTTTCAACTCTGAGACGTGGAAGGACACGATGAGGACGAGGACCCAGCAGCCCAACCAAGTGCAACAATCCATATGACAGCAGCCAGCAGCAGCAGAGCAGCAAGAAGGAACAGCAATAAAAGATTCTCTTTGGAAAGGTGTTTCAGTCTGTTTCCACAGACCCCTGGATGCCAGCAGGTCTGAGGAGACCTGCACTCAGGTGACCAAACACACATAGCTGTGTGTGTGTGTGTGTGTGTGTGTGTGTGTGTGTGTGTGTGTGTGTGTGTGTGTGTGTGTGTCCAGCTGGATGAGGAAGACCCACATATCCCCTTCCATGGTGTGGCATTTGTGGATATGGGGCGGTTGCTGCTTCCTGAAGTTACCCGCATCCGAGGAGCGTACAGCATTCAGCCCTTCTCTGAAATGGAATTATTAAATAAGGTAAGAGAAACACACATTTGAAAAGACGGACTCGCACGAATGCTTCCTTGTTGATTTATGTTGGAACAGTTTTGAAAATGTGTTTATTAGCTGTCTTACCAAGAGCCTAGGATGAGCAATATTGTCTTTGGAGCAAAGTCTCTGGACGTGTCTCAGTAACTCTGTTGTGATAACCTGATGAAGAGTCTCAGTGGAGGAGTGTTGCTGTCATGGTGCTCCTTCAATTGTCTTTGTCACTGATCTTCTCCTCAAAGACCAAGCGAAGCACCAGTGTGTTAAAGGCTGTTGCCAGCCAGATCGTAGCTCGTGGAGTCTCGGCTGCAAGCTGTGGCAGAGGTGCAGGGGGGAACTGGAAAGGAGACAAAAAGGGAGCCAAGAAGCCGGCCAAGAAGGTTTGGAAGGCTGCTTGTCCTTAAAGCGTCTGCACGGTGCTGGGCAAGTTTTAGATGAAGCTCTACATAAGGGTTTTGTTTCTATGACAACACTGTGATAAATTCTGTGATGGATTAGTGTTGCCCGTGCTCAGTCTGGCAGCTTTAGAGGGAGGTGAGTTCAGAGCCACTCGATAGCCACTGCTAAATATCCAGGCATTTGTGTGGCATCCTCAGACGGGCCTTCCAGCAGAGCTTCAACCTCCTTACCAGCCATAGCAGAAAGAAGTGGTTGCTTTTTTCTACTGCTGCTACTTTTACACAAAATCTTGTATATTAAATCACAATAATGAATTCAAAATGTTGATGTATCTTTGCTGTGTCAGCAACCTGCCGTTCAGAACAGGACAGCTGCAGCCGGCAGTGAGGCCGTCACTGTGAACAAATCTAAGCCTCACAACAGTAATGATGGACATGTAAGTGTTGTAAATCTGCTCCTGTTGAAGTTGATAAGAAACACAGACTTTAGGAACTGTACAATGGGTGTCAACCTCCAGTGCAGCTCAGTACTGAATAGTGCACTATGGATCCCAGCAGGCTCTAATCGTATCCCCTCAATTCCAGATGTACGCAGACGCCAGAACTTATATTGTGATTGAAATCACCTTGGAGAAGCCGCTGGTGCCCAGACCCTCTCCAGAGGAGCTGGCGCGGAGGTAAAATGTTTCCAGGTCTTCTGAGTCTGGGTAAATCGCTGAAATAAGGCCTGTGGCTAACAGGAGCTCAAGATATTCAAGGTTTGGTGGTAAATAACACACATTTGAATTTCAAAGCCTTCTTGGTGTCTTAAAACCAGTTGCTAAGAGAGGGCTGTGAGACTACAGAGGCTGTCCCACACGGAGTCATCATGAAGTCATACGGGGTAAAGAAGTCATGGGTCTGTGCTGTACATTTTTCATGAAAGACTGCATTTGCAGGAGGCTTTAAAAATCCTAAACATGGTGTTCATTTGCAGAGACTGCCTTGCAAATCAAACCTTACATCTCAGAAAGGTTTGCTCACCACAGCCTTTCTTTCCAGCAATGATCCAATCCTAACATCCCACTGGCTCTTGATGGAAGAAACCCATGTGACGCTGACTTCCAGGTTGGGCCACAAAAACGATGTCATTCCTGTGGCACAAAGTCATTCCTGTGGGTGCTCTGTATGAGAATGACAACAGAAATCCCTCTGAAGTAAAATGTTTTGTGGACTCTGTTGATGGGATTTATGAGTCAACTGGAGGTGCAGGTCTAACACCCCGCAGCTGTCTGGTCTGTTGTAGATCAGAGTACTTCACCCCCTGTTGTTCTATGTTCTGTTTCTGACTGGGACTGTGGAACATGATGGGAGTCCTTTTGCCTGGCGGTAGGATGAGTGAAAATGTCTTTACTTCCTGCAGGGTCAAAGAATTGATCCCCATCAGACCGGCCGGTCCCAGCAGAGCAGAAAGAGTAAAACACACTGAAACGGCATCTGAGAACAGTGACACACACATAAACACACAATCACGATGGACTGCGCGCTATTGAACTCTCTCCCCCCGTGTGTTTTCTCGTAGGCGGTGCAGGACTTCCACAATCAGGTGGGTAACGTGGTGAGCCATGTTTCCGAGCAGTACCAGGAATTGTTTGGCTCTGGAGGCCAGCTGCCTGACACTGGAGAGCAAATGCTGGCTCAGCTGATGGGAGCGCTCAACATCTCTGGGAGATATTTTACCTTCAAGGAACAGATGAAGGTCTGGTAGACTCTTGACACTCAAGAACCCTGAAATTAGATGCCTCCTCCAGTGACGGTTGCTTCTGATGTATAGCACGCAGTGGTGAGGGTTGTGCGGGACAAGATGCAGCGGACAGAGCCGTTCACTGACCAGCGGGACCTGCAGGCTTTTGTCAGCAAGCTCTATGTCTACCTGGTAGATGAGATGCACCTTGCTCTCAACAAGGTAAGCACACACTGTCCATGGAAAGAGCCGTTTACACCAAAGATTCAAGACCAGACTAAACGCCTCGCAGGGGAAGTGGCAGCTCAACTCAGGCCGACTGGTGGCTCCGCCTGAGACTCAGCCTGTCAAATCTCCAGAGGCTGGTTACACAACACTTGTGTTATAGTGCATGTTTTCCTCCCCTCTTTTTTTACTGTGTTTTTACTGTGTACTCTGTTTTATCAGTCCCACAACTGTTGCTGTAGGAAGTTACTCACTGTGGCTGTTGTCACTCATGCAGTGGAAGCAGCTGAGTGTTGTTGTTATGGTAACAGTACAGTGTCTAGCTCCACCCATGTGACCCGGCCAGTGTCAGACCTGCTTGCACATTGCCAGCAGTCACACATTTGTCCTCATGAAAATCTGAGGTGTGAACTTGAAGCCTGCTGTTTCATGCTTGTATCGGTGCTGTATTTAATGACATCATCCTGATAAAAGAAAACTTGAATGGATGAAATACACCTGCAGAATGAGGTTTTCACTGTGAGCTTTTCCACCTCTTCAGGTTTATTCAGATGAGGTTGAGGATGATTCCCCTGAGGAGATCCAGCTGAGTTCTGAACAGCTCAGACATTTTGCAAGAGAGGCTCAGTTTACAGGGGATTATCAGCTGGCCGCTCGCTACTACCAGGAGGTACAACGCTCACTTGGTACAATTCCTGCTCCGTGCTCCAAATGAAAGGAGAGAATATGTTCTGACAAGATTGACATTTATTTTACGAAGCCCTAAGTAGACTGTGTTTTCTGAATCCTTCTGTTTTGTCAGTTTCTGCAAACTGAGCTATTGATACAGCGTCAAATGGCAACACAAGTGAACTCATGACACTTCACCAATAGACTGGGTCTAAAATCGCACTCTTTAAATTGATTTTGTTGTGTCTGTGGAATTAAAACCAACCCGTAGTAACCAGTAATTCCCATTTTTCACTTCTGAAGTCAGAAATGATGATCCTCTCTATGCAAGAAATGGTGAAATGAACAAAAAGTCAAATGTTTGTCCGTCAGCTGGTAGAGAGGCATCCCAATGAGGCGTCCCACAGGTTTGAGAGGGGAAACCTCTACATGCTGACTAGAGACCACATGAAGGCTAAAGAGTGTTTCCATGAGGCCGTGTCCATCCAGCAGACGCACCGGCCCGGGTCAGTCACAACAAGTTTATTTACTAGAAATAGAGTTTGTCTAAAGTGATGATTATTATGGCTGTGAATCAGGATTATTGATCTGAGAACAAACAGTTATCACTTCAAGGACATTTGAAGATCAGACATGGCGCCATCCTCCAGGAGGCGTATCCTTATATAAGGGACGTGTCCAGCATTTTGGAGTGACAGGTAGTTCTCTGATGAGGAACCACTTTCCACGTTTGTGTCTGGTTTCAAATATGTCACAAGCTCAGTGTTGAGCTCTCTGTCTTCTTCCTCATGTGTCCTCTCACATGTCAACAGGTTTGAGAGTTGCTGGTTAAATGTCCTTCTGTATTTACTGGATCTGCTGATGCTGCTGTGCACATGAGCTGGTGAAAGCTACTGACTGCAGCTGATCTACTCTTTCAAAGTCCTTGTTAAAGACACCATAAAGAAATCACTGGAAAGTTCCTGACCCTTTGATCCTTTTGGAGACTGAAGTCATCGTCAAAGTCATGCTGCTGCTGATCAGACCTGCTGTGGGGGGTCGCTGCAGACCATCTAGAGGAGCAGCAGGATTCCTCCAAAGCTCCCTCAAGTGAAGCAGATGGGTTGTTCATAGTCATGCTCTTTCACGCTGGAAAGTTTTCAGTGTCATCTTCTTCATGCTGGTGCTGCTGCACGTCCGCCTCAAGTGTCGCTGCAGCTTCCTGTCTCCACTAAATACTGGGATATTTATATTAAATACCCATCATGGAGACTTTGGAATTTGTTATGTTTAGTTTGCAAAATGTGAAGTGAGACTCAGCCCCTGAATGATTGTGTCTCTTCAGCCTGATGATGTGTGGGGTAGTGGCAGCGATGTCCCAGCATTCTGAGCAGGCGGCCACCTTCTTGGAGCGAGCCACCAGCATAGAGCCGCCCAGTGTGGTGGCCTGGACATTGCTAGGTGAGATGAAAGTCTGCCATTCAGACCCCAACACACCTTTTTTTGTTTAATTTCAATCCAAATTTGATTTCAGACAGTCCATGTTGTGAACATCTTCCTGGGGTTTCTTCATTGATGCACTGTTAAGGATGTATTTTCTTTTAATGTCCTTTCAAAAACAGTAATAATCGCAGAGTTTTTGTCAATTTACAACTCGTGAGTCTAAATTACTTCAACTTCTATTTGTTTTTCAAGCTAAAATGAATAAAAATTCATGTGAGCATTCAAATGAGTGCAGTACAATCTGGAAATACCTCATTGTACATTTATGCATCTGCTCTCCAGGTTTGTTCCATGAGAGCCAGGATGAATCCATCCTGGCTGAGAGGGCTTTCCTCGAGGCCCGACGCCTAAGAAGGGCAGAAGAAACACAGAAGGAGGAGGAAAGAAAGGAGGAGAAGAGGATGACAAAAAAGACCAGAGACCAGGAGGAGCGGGAGGAGTTGGCCCCGTCAGCACGTCGGTCTCCCACCAATGAAGAAGGTGATGATTTACCTGGAGGCAAAGTGAACAAGGGAGGAAGAAGAGTAGAAACATGTTCTGGCTCCTCCTACTAGTCTGGTCACAAGGGAACAGAAAAACCTCAAACAAACAGACATCTTTTTCTTTCTGGTTCCAGTTTTCCTTTGTCCCAATGGACATGCAGCAGTGAAAGAGAGAGGGCTCCTCTTCTACTAATGACTGCATACGCTCATTAGGAGGAAATTAGCTGGAATAAGTAGAGAATCAGCTAATTACCTCGGTAACATTTCAATTCAAGAGGCATTGTTGAAATGTCTCCACTGTTACATGGGACGTCCTGGCCTCCCTCCCATTTTATCTTTCCTGCTCCCACGCTGCTGTGTTACAGGACCAGCTGTGTTGTTAGCATTAGCAGCAACAGGGAGTCAGTGGTCTTCAGTGGACCCTGACCTGTGACGGAGTCAGTCAGTCAGTCAGTCAATCAGTCAATCAGTCAGTCAGTCACTCAGTCAGTCAGTCAGTCAGTCAGTCACTCAGTCACTCAATTAGTCAGTCAGTCACTCAGTCAATCAGTCACTCAATCAGTCACTCAATCAGTCACTCAATCAGTCAGTCAGTCACTCAATCAGTCAGTAAGTCGCCCCTGACTTCTCTCAAGGCTGCTGCCCAGTTTCTGAGTCAGACAAGTAAAAGTACTCGAAAGCTTCATGGCTAACCAACCAAAGAGGCACACCAGAACAAACAACTGTGTACTTGTACTACATGTGAACCTGTGGAAATTTCACTCACCAAACAAACCAACGAACCCTTTGGTCCTAGTTTAGAGCTCTGTTTAGGGACCCAGAGTGGCTCGCAGTGCTTTTGATTTACAAAATTAAAACTTTGACCTGATTCACTCCTTATAGGAATTTGGAGTATTAAATATTCTTTTTTTTCAACAATACTTCACCCCAAAGCTGACCCATGCTGGTCAAGCACACACAAATACTGTAGGTGTTACGAGGTCATCGTAGATGTTTTTCCCCAGCTGCATTTCTACATTGTGGATCCAGAAAGAGCCAGCCATGTATAGTTAGCTTCAAACTGATAGCGGCTGGCTGCTACCAACACCTACAGCAGTAAAACTGTCACTCAACTCATTGTTAGTGGATTACTGAGCAGACGGGTGGATAAAGACGTGGATTCTACTGGATGATGCACTGGAGAGTTTGTAATCTGATGTTTCTGGACCGTCTTGCTGCCGTTAGCCTTTAGTCACCATTGGCTTCAATCTAAATATACATGAAATGCAAAAGACAGATTTTGAGTGAAGCATCTCTTTCAAGTGGGACGAGGTCATCCACAAGATGGGTTTAAGTTAGAGGCTCATAAATGAGTGTAAATGAGTGTGCTGTCATCATCAAGTTCACTTGGGAACTCTCCTCAAACTGAACATGAACTGACTTGTTCAAGTTGTTATTTGCGAGGGTCGACCTGAAGGCCTGTGAATTTGTCCCTGGAGCCGTTGGTGTTACAGTCTGTGTGTCCCAGACCCAGAGGGTGGAGACCTGGACGCCCCAGAGCCTCAAGCACAGAAGAGCTACACTTCCTCTATTCATGCAGAGACCCTCCAGTTCCTGCTGCAGAACAACGCCCTGCAGGTAACCAAACCCATGTCAGCTGCTCACCAACCTGCTGGACTCACACTGGTCCCATATGAAGTGAGCCAGAGGGCAGAAGTCCTCAGTGACTAAGAGTTGCTTCTACTGAGGAAAACACATCCATTTCAGTCAATGATTCATCATGGAAATGAAAAATCCTATCAATGAAGTCTGGTGTCCAACTGAGCAGACAGACGATTCTCAGATGCAAGACCGTTTAAAACACAGCAACTTCTTCATTCTTAGATAAATATCTACATGTTCCAACAAAAACAAAACAGTTCCAATGTGTCTTGGTTGGTAATGAACTTGCTCCATTGTGTTGTCAGATGGTGGAGAAGGCCTTGTCCCATGAGCTGCAGAGTTCAGATGGTGGTCCAAGTGTTTGCTACCTGCTTCATCGGGCCCATCTGAAGATGCTGAAAGCTGACTATTGCAGTGCCATTGCCAGCCTCAGAGAGGCGCTGCTTTCCAAAGACCAGGTACTCCCAGTGGTGACTGCAAGCTGCAGGATTCCTTGTTCCTGTATTTGTACTCTGAACTGTTAGACTATTGATAATGATGCTCACCAAACACATACTTTTATAATTCCTGCTCATTTACTGTAATTAGATGACGTAATTACCCAACCCTCCAAAAAATAAGAAGGTCGTTAGTCCAGGTCCCTGAGTGACAGCAGGAGCGTTTCTATTGATGCTAACTTGCTTGTATCTTAGACGTGGTGTCTTTGAAGGCAAACGTTCTCTCAGTGAGTCCTGGTGGACGTTAATGAATGAGACACAACCCTGTTAGTTTCTTTGGTCCTGGTACTGAGAATGTGAGCAGCCATGCAACCGTATGGTAAACCAGGCTCTACCAAACCTGCTGAAACTCATGTGGTGTGGACCTGTGAGCAGGATGCAGACGTGTGGGCTCTGAACGGCCACTGCCACTACCTGGCCGGGCTGTTCACTGAGGCCAGGGAGAGTTACGAGAGGAGCCTGAGCTTCCAGCAGCAGCCGTCAGACTCTCACCTTGTTCTCCTCCGTCTTGGCTCCATCTGCCTCCAGGCGGGGAAGGTCAGACAGATGTACATAAATATGTGTGTGTGTGTGTGTGTGTGTGTGTGTGTGTGTGTTTGGATGTATATATATATATGTGTGTATGTATATATGTATGTATATTAGGGTTCTTCAAAAAAATGACATTTTTCTATTTTTGTATGCGACTGCAAAGTTTCAGATTCCTTTTGTCATGAAAAAGTCAAAAATAAGCATCACTTTGACCCGGGAGGCCAGGCAGTCCGGCCCCAAGAGGCTTCAAGTTTTCTTAGGCATGAGCAGCCAAAAGCGTCATGAAAACAGCTTTTTTCAAGACCATTTTTCATGATAACTGCTGATATACAAGACAGAGGAACATATTTGGTAGCAATATGAAGCATTTTAATCACTCTTGAGCCACAAACCAGGAATACAAATAATTTACAAACATCCAGTTGTAGGTCAAATAAAACATGCTGACCTTCTTCCTGAGGAAGGCACCACCTGTGGTTGTCTAGTTTCACCAGGACTGCTTGAGCAATGTCAGGATCAGTTTTCTTGAAGTGCAGCATGTCCTTGAAGAACTGCAGATCCTCTACCGGAGCATCAGGGGTGAATGTTGAGTTCATCCACATTGGTGTGTAGAACAATGACAGAAATTTGATGAGCTGTTCTAACTTTGTCCCAGTCTCTTTATCACATGCTAGCTGCCCAGAAAACATCACCATTTTCATAGAGTAGATGTTTCTGGCCATCCACCTGGCCTGGTGGATGGCTCCTGGCCGACTCCCATGGATCCCAGGAGGAGGTGTGTCCCCAAGAACTACCACTGTCAGCTCAGCCATCTCCCGGTAATCAGCTCTGGGTGGCCTCTCCCATCTCAGCATCTCCTGTAGCTCCAAACAGTACACTCTCTTGTCACTGAGCCATTTCCCTCTGATGGTCAGGATTTTAGGGGAATCGGTGCTCAGGCCAGTCCATGCCTCCCTGAATAGCTTAAACCAGGGGTTTTCTGGGCTCTTGACCTGACCAAACAGCTTCTCCCAGACAGCACCAACCAGCACTTCCAGGATGTGGTGCCTACATGCCAGGTAGAACACCTGTCTGTCCAGTTGTTGCTCCAGAAGCTTGGCAGCACGACGGTGTCCTCCACTGTTCCTGGACGTGGTGTCAAATAGGAGGGCAGCAGTCACTCCAGTAAGTCCCCACGTCTCCAGCAAGTCCATGGAGTCCTCTGCCTGCGCTGTTCCCCTTGAGCTGTCTATTATTGGCACTCCCAGTAGTTTTCCTTCAATATGATCTGGTGGCCCGGAAACCAGCACAGCAAAAGTCTCTGATGTAGTCCCAGGCTCACTGCCCAGGATGTCTGGTAACATCTTGCCATCCCAGTGAAGAGCAGCATGCTGTGGAGGGTCCTCACAAAAGGCTGCCATGTACTCCTTGCTGATATGGTACCTGGCCAGCATCCTGTTCCTTCTTGTTGTCAAAGCAGAGATCACAAACTTGTTCAGGTCTCTCAAATTAGGTTTGAAATACTTGAAAATATGAGGTTTTTGTGGGAAAAAAAACAATTTCATGAATATTTTAGAATTTTGTGAAAGAATAGACAGTAAATGACATTCCTTGTCTTTGTTACACCATTTTGAGGCAATAAAGTGAGGTTTTATGAAAGAAATCTGGTATATACATGTGTTAAACATGCCATTCCATGACGCTTTTGGCTGCTCATGCCTAAGAAAACTTGAAGCCTCTTGGGGCCGGATTTCCTGGCCTCCCAGGTCACAGTGATGGTTATTTTTGGCTTTTTCATGCCAAAAAGCATCTGAAACTTTGCAGTAGCATACAAAAATAAAAACAAATTGTAAAAATGTAGTTGCACGGTGGTGCAGTGGTTAGCACTGTGGCCTCACAGGAAGAAGGTTCCGGGTTCGAGTCCCGGCTCAGGCACGGGATCTTTCTGTGTGGAGTCTCCATGTTCTCCCCATGTCTGTGTGGGTTCTCTCCGGTACTCCGGCTTCCTCCCACTGTACAAAAACATGCAATTGGGGACTAGGCTGATTGATACTCTAAATTGACCGTAGGTATGTTCGTCTCTCTATGTTGGCCCTGCGATGGACTGGCGACCTGTCCAGGGTGAACCCCGCCTCTCGCCCATTGACGCTGGGATAGGCTCCAGCCCCCCCGCGACCCTTAATGTGTAGGAATAAGCGGAAGATGACGATGGATGGATGGATGGATGTAAAAATGTATATATGTGGATGTATGTATATGTGTGTGTGTTTGTGTGTGTGCGCGTGCCTGTGTGTGTCTGTGTGTTTGTGCGTGTGTATGAAGCACTGTAACTGTGTGGATGAGTGTAACAGCAGGCTTCAAGTGAAACCATATGATCATTTGGATCTTTCTGTTCTGATAACTTTCAGTCTGATCAAGCCACAGCCACCTACCTGCAGGCTTGTCAACAGTCTCTGACCTGGCTGGGCCTGGGCATCACCTGTTACCGGGTAACCACCCCTCCTGCACCATGACGATGGAAATGATTACCATAGTGCCCAGGGAGATGAAGGATTTTTGTTGGTAAACCTGGTGTGTGTGTGTGTGTGTGTGTGTGTGTGTTTGTGTGTGCGTAGCTGGGGGAGCTGTGTGTAGCTGAGGAAGCTTTGATGGAGGCCAACCGTTTGAACAACCAGAATGCAGAAGTCTGTGCTCACTTGTCTCTCCTCTGCCTCAGGGTGAGTGATGATGAGCTTCCAGACCAGTAGAGCAGCTCCTCAACATTCCACTGCAAAAAATGAAAAATAGAACAAAATGTTCCAAATAAAGTCAGTTTTGCAGCAAATCTGGGGACAGAGCTTCAGGTCTTCACTCCTCTGTGGCTGCCAGAGTCACACAAACATGGCAGGCACTCACATGTCTGACACCCACTACGTCCTCTCCAGTTCTCAGAATGACCAGCGTTCCTGAACACAAACACAACATCAAACATGTCCACAATTCTAGAAGGACATTGATGTCAAATGATGGACAGAAGTGATCCAGAAAATAAGGATTAGTCCTGCAGTCGTCACTCCCACCTGTTGTTTTGCATGTCACAGCTGATATAGCATGAGATATTAAAAATATATGGAATGACTGAAAAAACCAAGCCCACTCGTGCCCCTCGTCACTCAGAGGAACCACACGGGAGTCGTGAGGCTCTGCTCAACACTGCCTGATTTACTTTGGGTCTGGCTGGTCTTGTTGGAGGGACAATCTGTGCTGTCTGGTTGTCTTCTAGTTATTGAATGTAGTTCTCTGGCCCCAGTGGTGGAGGTCAAGCGTGACTAAACGGTGGCAGTCTGGGTCCTGCATGGTCAGTGGTCTTCAGTGGACCCTGACCTGAGACAGAATCTGTCCACAGTCACCAGTCGTTTGATTTCAGGGACTTTTGTGTTTTTGGATGAAATCCAGCTTCAGTGGAACTCTCAGATCAGAGGCCAGCAGCAGCGGTCCAGTGGCAGTGGTCCCAGAGCAGAGAGAAGCTCATGATGACACTGTTTGCTCTTTTATGTTTCAGTCTGACAGACAGGAAGAAGCAGACCTGTTCTTCAAACGCGCCAAAAGGGTGAGTTGGCCTGACGTCATGACTGCATCAGACTCTGCATGCTCAGGGACCATTTTATCCTTCATTGATAATTGGAGTGTGTCTCTGTTCTTGAGGCATCAGATTATTTTGAGAAGCAAAAGGTTTGGTTCAGGAACAACCACATTGGCTCTGCATTCAAGAAATGTTGAAGGTGCAGTCTGACTTGGAGCTGTTCTGATCCAGATTGCTGGCCTTACCTGGCTCTTCATCTCCAACGTCCCTGACCACAAACTCGTCAGCCACACAAACACAACTGACATCTGGACAACATGAGTTCTGATGAGCCCCATTGTTGAGGTGTCATCGTTCTTCATCCGCTCCTGTGTGAAGGGAACATTTGATGTGTTTTCTTGGTTTACAGTTCAACCTGCAGAACAGTTCACTTGTGGAGGAGGTGAGAGAGCTGCAGGATCAGGTCCACCGCCGTCACCTCAGGGCTCGGCTCAGAACCAGGGCTCAGAACAGCAGGGGCTTGAATAAAAAATAACTGAAAAAGATCAATGGTGTGTTTCCTCTGGGGTCCAAACTAAAACCTTCAATCATGAAGTTCCAACTTTGAGGTGATAAAAGGTCTGTCACGATCCCTGTCTCGTGCTTCCTGCTTTATTTTGTAGTCATGTCCTGTCTTCCTGACCTCCCTCCTGTGATTACCTCATGTGTCTCACCTGGGTGATTGCACCACCTGTGTCTCGTTTCCCCTCTTGTATTTAACCTGTGTGTCTCCTTAGTTCCTGGTTGGGTCATTGTCTGCATTTGTCGGTGTTTGCTGTTTTCATTTGTCATCATTTGTCGTCGTCACAGTCACAGTTTTGTCTCGTCTCATCTCGTCTCGTCAAAGCCTCCTGCCTCACGTCAAAGCCTCCTGCCTCACGTCAAGCCTCCTGCCTCACGTCAAGCCTCCGGCCTCAAGCCTCCGGCTCCTAATAAACCTCTTTTTGCACCATCCCTACTGTCTGCACTTGGGTCTCATCTTCCCACCAAACACCCCGTACGTGACAAGGTCTCTCCAGAATTTGTCACCATCCTCTCCAGAAGGGAGGAGGATTTTACTGTGGATTTGATGGGTCCTTATTTCCTGTGTTCATGTTTGATTTGATAGGATTTGTAACGTGCTGAGACATGGAAAGTATCTTCTGTCGAACAGTGTTTCTAACATCAAATACATCAATGTATGAATGAATTTGTAGTAATTGATACTTCCCTCTACATCTCCAGTACCATAAAACTAGGATGTACTCACCAAATGTACTTGTTGTGCCTGTGGTACTACGCATATATTGGACTCGTGCTTCTGTGTGGTAGTGACATCACTGTGTGCTCTGGGCGAAGATGTCCCGCAGCCACGGTGAGTCCTCGTAGAGGCCAGGGTCCCCCAGATACTCCGAGGTCCTCTTGTAGAGGTAGAAGTACAACACAGAAGCTGTCAACAAATATTTCAGGAGGTTTGCAGATTTCAAAAACATCAAAGTGCAGGAACGTCAGCGATGTGGCTCATTTAAAGCTGCAGGAACGATGTTGATGGTATTAATCGGTGCTGAGCTCTGAGCCTTTGAAAGTATTTTTGGACAGTCGCCATCACGACCTGGACACTAAGTTGATGAGTGTTTTGTTAACCTGTCCACTGAGGTGGAACCATCCTGGGCAGAAGGAGAGGCCAAAACTCCTCCTTCAACACTGTGTTTGAAACCTGAACCAGGCCTCAGTAAAGTACTGCTCTCTCTCTCTCTCTCTCTCTCTCTCTCTCTACCTGGGGACATCTGGTAATTTACAAATTGCTCCTAAAAAGCTGTCAAAACTGCAAATCAAAGTTTCCATCTGGAAAGAGAGAGAGAAGGCGTGCAATTCCAACAACAAACACTGAGATGCAGATCAGCACAGGACGTCTGTGTTTGGCAAAATATGGCAGGAATTTGGAATTTTTACTTTCCAAATTCCAGACACGGCGCATTGGCACCAGATGAAGATCGCAGGCCTCCCCTGCAATGACTACAATCCTAGAGGTCCCAGGTGATAGGAATCCTGTACAAACAGGGTTGAAGTTGGGATTCAGCACTTTTGGTTTGAAAGACTTCTATTTCCCAGGATGCATTGCCAACCAATAGTATTGTCATATTGTTGCTAGGAAACATTCCTTTGAGCGTTTGTCAAAATGGCAAAACCCATCAGCCAATACATTTAATAGGAGTTTTCTTCCAGTGAGGACCAGCAGGGCCAAGAAGCTCAGAAGTGCTCCTGACTGAATGGTCTTCATCAGACTGCAGTGTTCAGGACCGACTGATGCATTCAGCCACAGCTCAGCTTCCAGTCTTGAACCTGGGTTATTCCTCTGTCACAGCCCCACAGGCTGGCCGGTGCACTCTGGTAGAACAGAAGAATGGAAACTTTACTCTTTTGTGAAAGCAGAAAGTTTGAATTGGAAGAAAGTTGAAATCTGGAACTCCAAATAGTTTCCATGCAAAAGAAGACCCCCCTGTTCAGGCCTTTGTCAATGGGGCTCAGCCTTTTGGTTTGACAGGAACATGCAGGTAGGATATTAAAACCAGCATGAAGGCTCTCACTGAGAACTGTAGGCCTGGTCTGTGTTTGAATAGGTCCGCCTTTGTTGACCCTTGGGTCAAGAACACAGTGTCTTGTTATCTGTTGTCATTTGCTCCATAAACTGTTCCTTCAGCTCCTAGGTTTTCTTGGCCCTCTCAGGTTGAAAGGTTGCTTTTCCTTTTTATGTTCAGTTGGCGCACCATCTTTTGTTGACTTGTTGAATCTTGTTCTGATGTTATTTTTGTTGCACATTTTGATCCTTTCATTTGAAAGAGCCCTTAGTTTGTTTTGTTTGCTTCAAATATTAAAAAAGAAATGAAAAGACCAGCAAATATGAAGCTTCAGTGGAGAATCATGGTTGGACTGTGGAGCCACAAAGGTGCTGTCACACTCACCAGCCTCTTTGGGACTGGGAGGATTTGGGGCTCCAGGGCTGGAAGGACCATGCAGCCTTTTCTCTCCTGAGAGCAGGGACATTGCTGTGGACACTGGAGGAGATGGCAGGGGTCCCATGTTGTAACCCTGGACTCCTAACATCCTAACCCTACCCCATGATGACATCTGGATCTCTCAATCATCTGCAGGGGAGGTCTTGATGTGGACTTGGCTGGCGACCACATGGTGACGCCTGACAAGCAGGAACTGGCCAGAAGGCAGTTTGAGCCACTTCCTCCCCATCTCACCCAGCTGCCTGTCTCTTGCTCCAGTGGCCAAGGTGGCGTGAATGGCCAGTGTGATCGGCTCTCCAGGATACACAGTGACATGAGCCAGCTGGGCCAGTTCAACCCCAGGAGGGGAGGTCCAGAGGATCATGGAGGGTTAAGTTGACCTTCAGGTGGTGGACCGGGACCCCAGGATGGACCCTCACCCTAAACCTGACCCCCCCATGGACTGAGCTCTGTGCAGGGATGGTGGGTAGAGATGAAGATGCACACACAGCTGTGCTGGGACTACCTGGTCCTGGTGGGACCGACTGGTCCTTCTTAGCTGTGTATGATGGTCACGCAGGATCAAGGGTTTTGAACCGGGAGGTTAAAGACCACCACACGCTGACTGTCTAGGCTGAGCTTTCTATATTCAGTGGTTTAATGTGTCTGATGTCATTTTCAGTCCAGTTGCTTATTTGAACTGTTGATGTGTGGCTCTGTTGGCCTGCTGTCCCTATGTGGTCTGCCCCTGGAGGGTCCACAACCAGAGGTCTATTTTCTGAAGTTCTCCTTTTGTTCCCCATTAGAAGAGAGGAGACAGAATTAAGATGAACTTTATTTCAAAACAAACTGGAAGGGAAAAGTTGACACACTTTCTTTGGTTGTTTTTTTTTTATTGAATCTCACTGAGATTTAGTTTTTTTTTCCTTTTTTTATTTTGAAAGTTCCTTCAGTTGTTTGTTTGTTTTATTAGTTGACTTTTTATCCTTTCATTCCAAAGTGCTTTTTGTTGTTGGTTTTAAATAATAAAAACATTTTCAGTGCTAATTGGTAATAAAATGTTGAATTTGTAGTGTAATGGTTTAATGTATGTTTTTAATATCAATGTTTTTTATACAAAATGTTTCTTTAAATAAATGTTCTTCATTTAACGACGTATTCTCCCCTTTTTATCCCTCTTAATTGTTCATTCAGTTTCTCCTACTATTTATTCCAGTTTTATCTCTCAGTTGTGAACTTCCTCTCTGCTCTTGGTCCAGGGAGAAAGCACCAGAGACTTGTGTTTGCTCCAGGTTCAGATTTAGGAAGGTTTTTGCTGCGTTTTGCTCCCTGAATTCAGCTGAAAGCTGAGGCAACTCTCCCAGGGCTGTTTGGGCCCAGAAAGTCCAACATTACCAAGCTTGGTGTCTCTGGAAAGGTCAGACTTCACCTTTCCATTGAGTCAGAGCTCATTGACATGGGATCATGCTAGCTTTGAATATCAAGTCATACATGTGGAGGAATCCAGACACAGAGAATGAACTCCAGTAGGTTGATATCTGGAGGCTTCACCAACCGTGGTACGTGACACTCAGACTCTCACAATCAGACAGACAGTGAGAGATGGTGGAAGATGTGGTTCAGCTGAGATTATTGACCTCAACTGATGAAAGATTCCCACCCAAGGGTTTTCATTAGTAACAGGGACTTTGTGAGGCCAGATAGAAATTATGATCCTGACTTAAAGGGACTCAGACCTCCAGCACAAGTTCAGTGCAGTGACTCTCTGCACATGGAGCCCAGTAACAGACACACTAAAGGTCACAAGGTCACTGTAAAAACACAGCTCCTAATATGGAAGATAAAAGCAATTTATTTTGTGTTATCAAGGAGTTTGGGTCTAAAAACAAGCCTGAAAATCTTGTCTTCTTATTTCCATCATCACTCACCAAACAAATAGAGCCTTACAGTCTGACTCCTCCTAACAACTCCCCCTGCACAGCCACTTTGTTTCAGGTGCTGCCACTTGCACCACAAATTCACAACATCTCATTTTAAAGTGAGCCTTTACGATAGGTTAAGTTGTGTTTGCTTCTTTCTCAAAAAAGCTTCCTACTTTCCATGTGATTCAATAAAATAGCTATTTAAAGCATCTGGTGACTGGAAAAGCGAGTGAATCCTAAATGTAACACTTGAGGAACGTCAGATATTCTTCCGTGATTCTCAGGTATTTGTTGAGCTTTATTTGCCTATCAGACGCAGTCAACGCGAGACTACAACTTTTACATGCGTAGAAGAAGAAGAAGAGGATGACGAACTCTGGTTGCTATGTTCGGTCTCCAAGCGCGTCATTCGCGATACGACACGACCGTTAACAAACGTCGTCACGTGAGCAAAGTCGCAGGTGCGTCAGTTCGCTCTCAGCTGCTGACAGACATCTTTACACAAACCTCACTTTTTCAAGCGAACAGAACGACTTTGAGAGGAATTTCGTGGCTTCCAACATGGCACCGGTGAGCTTGATCATGTTTTGATGAAATTCTGTGTTTTTATGTTGATTCGTTGTTTCTGTGGTTTGTTTCTCTGTTCCACTGTCGAGGCTTCGAAATTGTTCATATTCGCCGATGCGCTTTCCTTGGAATATGAAGGCTTTTTTTGTTTGAAACTCAAGTTTTCTGATAAAACATGAAATTCTTGAATGTGAAAGTTATTGTCGAAATAAGGAGTTCAGTTTCTGCTGAATGAGTGGAACCTACCGTTGAAGTGCTTCATTCAAGCTAGCAGCTCACTTGTTGGTAGACCAGTCCAAGTGAATCCGCTCAGGCTTGATATTGGTCAGAAAATCAGCTTCAGTTTGAGAAGGTTTAGGATTTGTTTGTCTGATAATATTTGATGCTGCATTGAAAACCCTTCCTAATCATTAAAAGGCCTAAATTAAACCAATGAACCTCAGCAGCTGCTACCTACAGGAGCAGAAGCTCTCAGTCTGTTGTCATTTCAACTCCATCTATAAACCAAGCAGACGCAGGACAGAAACAAAACCTGGAATCTTCAAAACCTCCACTTTGAATGCCTCCAATGAAGGAACTCCAGCAACTTAAAACTTTTATTGAAACGGCTTATCATTATTATGATGATTAGGATTATGATTGTTATTTTTATTATTATTGTTCTTCATGTCATCATCAGACTTCCTCTTGTTGCTCTAAATGTCTCCATAGTCTTCATGTGTCCTGGATGTTCAGCTGTAGTCTGATGTTCACTTTGTTTCCATCTTCACAGCGTCGGAGGCTCAGGAGGGCGGCACCTGAAGGATCCCAGGTGAGATCGCCCCCTTCCTGTCCTTCCTTTGACCCTCCAGCCTGCTCCACACCTCTCGTCCTCTCCCCTCCCTCCTCCCCTCGCCGTTTCTCCCCTCAGTTCTGCTCCACTCCTCTCGTCCTCTCCCCTCCCTCCTCCCCTCGCCGTTTCTCCCCTCCGTTCTGCTCCACACCTCTCGTCCTCTCCCCTCCCTCCTCCCCTCGCCGTTTCTCCCCTCCGTTCTGCTCCACTCCTCTCGTCCTCTCCCCTCCCTCCTCCCCTCGCCGTTTCTCCCCTCCTTTCTGCTCCACACCTCTCGTCCTCTCCCCTCCGTCCTCCCCTCGCCGTTTCTCCCCTCCATTCTGCTCCACACCTCTCGTTCTCTCCCCTCCCTCCTCCCCTCTCTGTTACACCCATCACTCCTGCTCCACTCCTACCATTCACTCTCATTTCTCCTCCTCCTCTCATTCTTCCCCCTCCTCCCCCTGCTTCCATTCTTTCACCCCCTTGTCCAATTCATCATCCTCTTTCTCCTCCATCCATTCTTCCTCGTTCTACCCCTCCACGTCCTCCCACTCCTCATCTATTTTCTCCTCCTCCCATTCTTCCACGTCCTCCCACTCTTCACCTATTTTCTCCTCCTCCCATTCTTCCTCCTCCTCTTCCTCACCCCCCTATTATTCTTCCACCTCCTCCCACTCTTCATCTTTTTTCTCCACCTCCCATTCATCATCCTCCTGCTCCTACTTCTCCTCCTCCTTCTCCTCCCAGTCTTCTTCATCCCATTCCCCCTGCTTCCTTTCTTCCTCCTCCTCCGACCTTTCCCTTTCCCGTCTCTGCCACTCCACACCTCTCGTCTTCTCCCCTCCCTCCTCCCCTCGCCGTTTCTCCCCTCCGTTCTGCTCCACACCTCTCGTCCTCTCCCCTCCCTCCTCCCCTCGCCGTTTCTCCCCTCCTTTCTGCTCCACACCTCTCGTCCTCTCCCCTCCCTCCTCCCCTTGCCATTTCTCCCCCCAGTTCTGTTCCACACCTCTCGTCCTCTCCCCTCCCTCCTCCCCTCGCCATTTCTCCCCTCAGTTCTGCTCCACTCCTCTCGTCCTCTCCCCTCCCTCCTCCCCTCGCCATTTCTCCCCTCCAGTCTGCTCCACACCTCTCGTCCTCTCCCCTCCCTCCTCCCCTCACTGTTACTCCCATCACTCCTGCTCCACTCCTCCCATTCACTCCTATTTGTCCTTCTCTAATTTTTCTTCCTCCTCCCCCTGCTTCCATTCTTCCACCCCCTTGTCCAATTTATCATCCTCTGTCTTCTCCATCCATTCTTGCTCCTTCTACCCCTCCAACTCATCTTTTGTTTTCTCCTCCTCTCATTCTTCCACGTCCTCCCACTCCTCACCTATTGTCTCCTCCTCCCATTCTTCCTCCTCCTCTTTCTCACAACTGTTCAATTCTTCCACCTCCACCCATTCTTCCTCCTTCTACCCCTCCACCTCCTCCCACTCTTCATCTTTTTTCTCCACCTCCCATTCATCATCCTCCTGCTCCTACTTCTCCTCCTCCTTCTCCTCCCAGTCTTCTTCATCCCATTCCCCCTGCTTCCTTTCTTCCTCCTCCTCCTCCTCCTCCTCCTCCGACCTTTCCCTTTCCCGTCTCTGCCACTCCACACCTCTCGTCTTCTCCCCTCCCTCCTCCCCTCGCCGTTTCTCCCCTCCTTTCTGCTCCACACCTCTCGTCCTCTCCCCTCCCTCCTCCCCTCGCCGTTTCTCCCCTCCTTTCTGCTCCACACCTCTCGTCCTCTCCCCTCCCTCCTCCCCTCGCCATTTCTCCCCTCAGTTCTGCTCCACTCCTCTGGTCCTCTCCCCTCCCTCCTCCCCTCGCCGTTTCTCCCCTCCTTTCTGCTCCACACCTCTCGTCCTCTCCCCTCCCTCCTCCCCTCGCCATTTCTCCCCTCAGTTCTGCTCCACTCCTCTCGTCCTCTCCCCTCCCTCCTCCCCTCACTGTTACTCCCATCACTCCTGCTCCACTCCTCCCGTTCACTCCTATTTGTCCTTCTCCTCTAATTTTTCTTCCTCCTCCCCCTGCTTCCATTCTTCCACCCCCTTGTCCAATTTATCATCCTCTGTCTTCTCCATCCATTCTTCCTCGTTCTACCCCTCCAACTCATCTTTTGTTTTCTCCTCCTCTCATTCTTCCACGTCCTCCCACTTCTCACCTATTGTCTCCTCCTCCCATTCTTCCTCCTCCTCTTTCTCACAACTGTTTAATTCTTCCACCTCCTCATCGTCCTCTTTCTCCTCCATCCATTCTTCCTCGTTCTACCCCTCCACGTCCTCCCACTCCTCATCTATTTTCTCCTCCTCCCATTCTTCCACGTCCTCCCACTCTTCACCTATTTTCTCCTCCTCCCATTCTTACTCCTCCTCTTCCTCACCCCCCTATGATTCTTCCACCTCCTCCCATTCATTGTCCTCTTTCTCCTCCACCCATTCTTCCTCCTTCTACCCCTCCACCTCCTCCCACTCTTCATCTTTTTTCTCCTCCCCCCATTCATCATCCTCTTGCTCCTACTTATCTTTCTCCTTCTCCTCCCAGTCTTCTTCATCCCTTCATCCCCCTGCTTCCTTTCCTCCTCCTCCTCCAACCTTTCCCTTTCCCGTCTCTGCTGCTCCACTCATCTACTTCTCTCCCCTCCCTCCTTCCCCCTCATTTCTTATCTCCGTCCTGTTCAACACCTGTTCAACACTCTTTCTCCTCCCCTTCCTCCCACTCTTCATCCTACTATTTCTTCTCCCCTCATGCATCCTCCTCTTCTTCCTCCCCCTCCTCTCATTCATCATCCTCTTTTTCCTCCACTCATTCTTCCTCCCACTCCTTGTCTATTTTCCACTCCTCCCACTCATCCACTTCATCTCCGTCCTACCATTCTTCCATCCCCACCTCCCATTCATTATCCTTTCTCCATCACCTGTTCTCCCTCGTCCTACCCCTCCACCTCCTCCTACTCTTCATCTATTTTTTTCCTCCTCCCATTCTTCCACCACCTACCCACTTATCCTCCTTGTTCTCCTCCCAATCTTCCTCCTCATCCCATTCCCCCTGCTTCCTTTCTTCCACCTCCTCCCATCTTTCCCTTTCCCGACTCTTCTGCTCCTCTCATCTCCTCCTCTTCCCTCTCTCTCTTCTTCCCACCCTCCTGCTCAATACCTGTCCACTGCTCTCCTTCCACTTCCCCCTCCTCCCACTTTTCATTCTATTTCTCCTCCTCCCCATTCTTCTGTCTCCTCATCCTCTCCCTCCTTCCCTTCTTCCACCCCCTCTTCCAGTTTATCATCCTTCTTTCTCCTCCACCCATTCTTCCTCATTATGTCCCTCCAACTCCTTACACTCTTCATCTATTTTATCCTCCTCCCATTCTTCCACCTCCTCCAATTGTCCTCCACTTTTTTCTCCTCCTAATCTTCCTCCCCATCCCACTTCCCCTGCTTCCTATTTCCTCCTCCTCCTCTGACCTCCTTCTCTACCTCTTCTGCTCCACTAATATTCTCCTCTGTCCTCCCCACTGCTCAACTCATCCTCTTTCCTCCCCTTCCTCCTCCTTCTCCCTTTCCTCTGACTCTTCCTCCTCCTGCTCAACTCAGCCCCCCTTTTCCCCTCCCTCTTCATCACTTTCAGCTCCTCTCCTTCTCTCATCTCCTCACTACGCCCCATCTTCCTTTTCCCCTTCTTCCTCCTGCAGCTCCGAATCCTCCCATTCTTCCTCCTCCTCCTGTTCATCATCTCCTTTCTCCTCCTCCTCCCATTCTTCCTTCTCATCCACCTCTTCCCACTCCCCCTCTTCCAGCTTCTCCTTCTCTCTCCTCCTGCAGCTTCTCCCTTTCCTCTCTCTATTTCTGTTCTCTAGGTTTCGTTTCCTGCAGTCCAACAGCATTTCAATCAAACATGTTGCTCTCCCCAAACTCCAACCTCCAACTCTGATTCTAAGATGATCCTCACTGACCAACATTTCTTCCACCTCCATCATAATAGAACACACTACCACTCAGATGCTGTTGCGACTGCAGGTTTTGCTTTCCCTTCCATGTGGTGTCAAAAAGCAAAAACAGACACTGGTCATGGTGCTCCTGGTTTACTGGGATGGGGTTCGATTCCCTACAGTGTCCTGCTGGCTGTTTGGCATTGACATGAAAGAGCACAGTTCTCCTTCATCATTGTACCAACTGTTACTGCAAGGGCGTAGATTCAGGGGGGGTTACAGGGTACAAGTCCCCCACAATATTTACAAAAGGTGAATTTGCCCCCCCCTCCCCCAAAATACCATGAATGATAACTACTTCACCAAAATAGGCTTTTATAATAGCACAAAGGCTCTGAACAGTCATATTATGCGTTAGATATAGCTTAAGTGGTTTTCAGAAAATTCATACACCCCTCTTTTGGAACAAACCATTTTTGTCGCTTGGCCCGCCTTTTCCAATCTCCCCCTGCACTTCGCTTTCGCTAGCAGTCACGTCTGGCTACTATGGAGTAGGAGCCAGAGCTCCCCATCTGATGATGTAAGTTCTGAATTCCCTCAGAAATCCTTCAAAAAGTCCATAAATCCAACTCTCCTTTGTATAAAATTGCACCAGGAATCATTTGCAACCATCCATGGAAGGATTAGACCTTCCATTTTTTTGTTATAACCCAATTTTAATAATGGCAATTCTGTAAACACTCACTGACTCACTGAAACAGATGGACCGAACGTTAGCCTGCTACAGTAAAGTCACCGGTACTTATTTGAGTGTTTACAAAATCCGATGTAATAAATCGGAAGGATTTTTGCTTCAAAGTGATCAGACTTGGGTCCCCTCTGTGTTGGAGTAACATAGCTAAGTTAGCTAGCTAGACTAACATTAACTAGCTTAGCCCGGTTTTGGGTAGCCCTGTCAGTGCATTGCCTGGGCTACCTTGTCACAAGCCGTTGGTGGTAACTGCCTGAGTTTACCACCGACGGCTATCTTCTAACGTCTAGCTACTGTTCCTACTGGCAATTTGTCTTTTTTTCAATTGACCTCCAAATGGTAACAGTGAGTGTGCACGTACGATACGGTAGATTTGTGTGCGCATACCGGGAGTGGCAGGATTGAATCCTGGCGGCGCGCCTGATAAAAGGGAAAACGGGTGTCTAAGAATCCACCAGAATGCAGGAAATTAAATGTATGAAACTCAAAATTTTCCCCGCCTCATTTTGAGTTCCCCCTCATACTCAAGTGAAAGCTACGCGCCTGTGTTACTGACTAATGTTTCTACTCTTAGCAAAATCTACACATTTGATCAGGTTCCAACTTGATCAGTGAGAACTAACAATTTCTACATCTTAACCAGTCGTTCCAGTGATGAAACTCTCAAGGTGCCACATCCACAAGCAGCCATCCTGGTGAATCCCATTCTCTGATGCTACGTGTGATGGTGAGAAAGACCTGATGAAATATTCAGCAGACTTTATCAGGAGGGTTGGACTCCATCGTCTCAAAGTTCAAGGAAATGATGGAATAATTGGGGCTCACAACAAGCACCAGGTAATAAATGTTGTTGTCATGTAGGACAACATCAGCAGCTGTGACAGCAAAGATGGGAAGCTGATGGGATGTGACATCAGCTGGGCTCATATTATGATGAGCAGCTGGAAATTCCTCATCTAATCAGTTGTCTTCCCTGTTCAAATCCAATCCATTTGATTGAAGCAGCACGACTGAAACAAACACAAGGGTTCCAAAGTGCAGTACAGCCAGATAAAAATACATGAAGTAACACAACGGAAGCACAATAAAACAATGAAGTCAGTAGGATGAAACAGAATGAAATAAGATCAAACAAAAAGTCAAATCGATGAGATAAAAATAAAGAGAGAGAAAACACTGTACAATCAAATAAAAGCAAATAGAATCCATAAACTAAAAGGAAGTCAACCTCCTCCTGAGTGTTAAAAGCCAAGGAGAAGAGGTGGGTCTTTAGATGGGATTGAAGAACAGACAGAGAACAGGCCTGTCTGATATGCTGAGTCAGCTTATTCCAGAGTTTGGGGCTGCAACAGCAAAGGCACGATCCCCTCTGAGCTTCCGTTCTCTCCAAATGCTGCCTAGAGAGAACCGGTTTTATTTTAGCTGCCTCCAGTGGTAGAAACTGGATTTAATGACAGAAGCGATCTGGCTGCCAAGTTGAGGTCAGGGTCCATCTTTACCCCCAGGTTTGTGATGGACGCTTTCATGTCCTGGTGTCTCTGATGTGAGTGAATGGACATTTGCCCTGAAAGCCTGAGCTGAGTCCTTTAACTGGACACTCCAATGGATTCTAGACATCATTTACATGTGAATGGTGCCACAGACATGAGATTATTAAACTGGGACTGACATACATGGGTGGATATTGTGGATACACACACACACACACACACACAACCACATCTATACACACTAAGGTACTCATAAAATGAGCCTATTTTTTGCAGGCAGTCTTGGCAAAGGCAGCACGTCTGCAGCGAGGGGTCAGGATCTCACACTTGGTTTGCTCCTTCTTCTTCTTTCCAAGAAGACGTATTGGTTTGTAGCCAACAGCATGGAGTTTCTGGAGCTGCAATGACACAGTTTTGTATATTCAGTTGAAAAGAAATGTACTAATGACAACAAAACGAACTAAACACTGATTGTTGGCAAAAATGTGACGTTCCTGTGGACAGCATCCATGCTAGCAGCCTGTAGGAGGATGGAACTTCATGGTGAGTTTCCCTTTTGTAGAAAAATGAACGGATGTGCAAACAGGAACAGTTGATGAAGAGGAAGCAGAGAAGAAAACCTTCAGGCAAACAGCAACAGTCAGGCTACAACATGAATCCCATTTGTGACGCTGGTTTTTCTTTTAGAGAAGCAAAAACTGGAGCGTCAACAATGACGATTTCTAAATGATCAAAACAGAGAGAAACCTTTGTGATTCAGTGACTGCATGGGTGAATGCTGCCACCGCATTGATGCTTGGCAGTGAATACGTTTTCAGCTCTGCAGTGTGAATGCAGTCCATTTGTTCTCTGAACTCTCCACTGCTGTGTTAGGCTGGTATTTTGTTCTGAACACAGAAACACTTGAGGCTCACAGGATTTTCCATGTGGACCACAGAACTGATGTCCAACATTATCTGAGCAGTTTAATGTCATTTTAAACCACCACCCATGAGGGTGGCTTCATCCTTGATTCATCCTCTTGCAGCCAAAGGTTTAAAACCTCAATGCAACTCCATGAACCAGGATCTCCTCATCTTCTGAACGACTACAAAGGTCCCGTTTTTTTCTCCATCAGTACAGGAGGTTCCAGGGTGCCTGGTGAGACGTTCTGCCTCATCTTCTTGCACATCGCTGCGCTCGGCGGGAATCACTATTAGCTTACAGAGTTGACTTGAACTACCTGGACAAAGGTGAGAAGCTATTTTTCCCTCTCAAGTTAGAAGATCGGCTGCACGGTGGTGCAGTGGTCAGCACTGTGGCCTCACAGCAAGAAGGTTCTGAGTTCGAGTCCCCGATTGGGCACAGGATCTTTCTGTGTGAGTCTCCATGTTCTCCCTGTTCCTGTGTGGGTTCTCTCTGGTACTCCAGCTTCCTCCCACAGTCCAAAGACATCAAGAGGGGACGAGGCTGATTGATTCTCTAAATTGACCGTAGGTGTGAATGGTTGTCTGTCTCTATGTGTTGGCCCTGCCATGGACTGGTGACCTGTCCAGGGTGAACCCTTCCTCTCACCCGTTGCCGCTGGGATAGGCTCCACCCCCCGCGACCCTTAACAAGAATGAGCGGAAGACAATGGATGGAAGTGAGAAGGTTGTTTTTGTAGCCGTGCGTTTAATAATGAAACCGTTGTTAATCATTGCTTTAAGGTGTAAACCATGTGAATAATGTCAAGGTGAGGCATCAGATCACCAAACACCCAGCAGAAACACATCTTAGCTGGAGAGGAGTTAGCGCCTTAGAGACGAATCTGCTTCTGACAGCAGGAGAAACACTTTCAAAATAAGAGAAGAAGAAAGAAACCATACGAACGGCATTGGCAAATAACGTAGTGGTGCCTCCCTTCAAAAACAAACACCAGAAAAAGATGGTGTTAACCTTGCTGTATCTAGGAAAAAGAAATGAGGACATTCTTGCTATATAGTACAGAGAAAAAGCAGGAAGCAGATATTAAAAACAAGCATTAAAGAGTTTTCTAATCACAAAATGCCTGAATCCTGTGGCAAAAAGAATAAAAGCATTCAATGGTGAATGTGGGACAATGTGATGCAGCATAGAGTCAGGATTCTTCAACGCACAGGCAGCAGAGGGAAGAGTCAAGGTTGCAGGTGTCAGAGCAATCCAGGTAAACAACAAAAGACATTTCAGTGATTGGCAGACGGTCTTTAATTGGATTGAAACAAACATGAACAATCTACCCCTCCTTAGTGCAGAATTATTTATTGATTTATTTATTTTTTTAAACCTGTCCTGTTCAGCAGCTGGGGCAAGCAGCATCAATGTTCCTGGTGCCTTGTTGTACTGAAGCAGTTTTATTCTGCATAGGAGGAATCTGATAAACTCCTCCTATTGCCATTTGTGTTTAACTTTATTAGGAATGGTACTGGTTCATTGATGAAGCGACCGGACTGAGGCTCAGGAGTGGATAGGAAGAGAGAACAAGGACAGGATAGGGAAGACAAGGGGGAGGGGGGAGACAAAGCAGCATGCTCACAGCATGAGCAGAGCCCAGGGGCACAGGGCCCCTCTGGCCTGAGATCCGACCAGAGCCCCCCAAGAGGTCCGCCAGCGGCGAGTCTTACACCCACCCACACCCCACACCCAGGCGGGGCAGCCACAGCCCACCACAACGACCCGGCCCACCGCCCCCGAACAGAGCTACCCCCCCCCCCCAACCCACGATCCCCATCCCCTCTACTCATCCCCTGCTCTCCCCCTCCCCCCAGAGCAGGCGGGCTTCAGGCTATAGGGCACCACCAGCCACCCAGCTGGGACCCTCCACTCCCCTGAGAGGCCCAGCCCACCCGCCGGGGTGAGTCGAAGGCACGTACGCCCAGGACCGCCATTCCCGGACAAAACAATCATACTCTCATCTTCCTCCATACAGGGGCTGAGTAGTCCATAGATACTGATACGGTCCAGGGCACCTCAGACTTAGTGAAACCGCCAGCGAGCGATCCACTGCACAACAGCAGGGCCCGTGACCAACCCCAGCCCAACCACCACGCCGGGAAGAGGACCAACCCCCCCCCCCCCCTCCAAAAGAGCCCCAGCCAGGCCCCCAGGCCTGCAATGGTGCAGTTAGCAAAGGAGGCAGCACTGGACCCACTCCCTGCCCCAGCTGCACCCCCCATCCCAACATGTGTGCAGGGTGCGTGTCGTGCATGGGAATGTAGATGTGATGATGTGGATGACTAGAATGTAGTTCAAATTGGCGGAGGCACCCAGGGCATGGGAGCCCCGCCGGTTGCAGACGGCAGAGTCTCCCAGTACATCCTCATGCACTCCCCCAAAGCCTAAATGTCTACGATGTGATTAAAATGAGGGGGTCCAGCCCCTCAAGGCCTAGTGACACATAAGATGTGATGTGATGGGACAGAGAGGCAATGAGAGGGGCTGAGGAATGGGCCAGACATGCAGGGGGCCAACTTCCAGACTGGCCCCGCTGACCACCCCGTCACCACTGCAACCAGCTGAAAGGGAGTCTAGCCTCTCTGATCCAGGTGTCAGATTGGAGCACCAAGGGGCACTGTCCGGAGATCCGGGCTGAGGGCCCACCACCGCGCTGTGCGAGGGCAGGGAGGGCTCAGGCCCCCAGTGTTGCCGTGCCGCCCTCAATTAAAATTCTAATTAAAAAAAAAAAGATAAATCATTGGTGCACAGCTGATGTAGTTAAAACCACAGCAGCGTCATCAACAGCCGAGCCAATTAAATTGATTGATGGCGACCCATCCAGGGTGAACCCCGCCTCTTGCTGAGGGTAGCGGGGATAGACTCCAGCTCCCCCTCCACCTCGTTGTGGTGCCTGGCTTTTGAGAAGAGCACAGGTGCTACGACTTCATAGGCTGAATCTGCTTTTTAAAGAGGCTGGAAGACAAAGGGAGGGACTCCCCACATCAACCTACAAGACACATCGTCTGAAGGCCAGACTTCAGAAGAGGCATCCTTTCTTGAGATCTCAGAAGCTTCAACAACACACCGTACTTTGTATCTGTTCACTCAACAAAGAACTTGTTCTCAGAACGAATAAACTTCTGGAAATGATTTCCAGCTCAATAAAATGATCTCATTTCACAAGAAACAACTCTGTGGAGTGACCTGAATGTAAATCTGTTGAATTAACATGATGAATGAGTGTCGCTGCTCCTCAGTTCCCAGGATGACGTCCAGCTCCATTTTGAAGGCTCCATGTAGCATATTAGCAGAATGTCCTTCCAACTTGGGACAAACATGTTGGATCAACACCCTGTATTTGTGTTCCTGTTCCACCGTTTCTAGGATCAAGTCCAGATGGAATTTTCTTACAACTTTGGACTCCCAACTGAAAACACTGGAAATGTTTGTCTTGTTCATCAACACCACTTGCATGAGTTGGGTTCAGAACAACTTTGATTTCTCCCCAAAACATGAAACATACAGAACAGAACTGTCATGGAGGGACAGCCTTTGTTTACTTCAACAACTTTCTACTCAACCCTTCTTCACTGAGGTCTTAATATGACAGAACTTCTTTACATTTCCAGCTTCAGTGCATTTAGAATTCTTGAGATGTTTTCAAACCACTTTTTCTGCTCAGTCCGATCCACACAACTACTAACAAAACCATCAGAACAATGAGTGCATGGTTAAACACATCTCGGAGGAAAACAATGAAATGTCCACTTAAAGTTCAGTCACATATCAATTCACTAAAAGGAGCACATGTCTCCTATGTAATTATGGTATCGGATACGTACATTGGCACCGGTACCTGCACAGTTTAGAAGAAGCAACTGCTGCCTTACAGCACTCAACAATTTTCTCAGCTCAACTGTCAAGAGTGGCAGTTTTAAGTCCAACATCTGGATTCAATAAAGTTCCAATTTCTTTGAATGCTGCATTCGCCTCGTCCAGCTGAGGCTGACAATCACATGGGAATCAGGGAACAAGAAAAACAACAGGCCATCCAGAAGACCTTGAAGGGCTGGACTCAGCAGAAGACCAACGAAGAAGAATGTCTTGCTGTGCAAGAATGTCGCACCCCCGCGGAGATGAAAAAACAGTGGTGGGACCTGAGATTGGCTGAAGTTCCCTTCATCACCAGTGTTGTTGATCATCATGTTCATACATCTGGACCTCTTCTAGTGAGGGGAAGAACAAGTCCCCATGGACTGGGGGTTCCATGGAGTAAAAATATGAACAAGATCATTAACCTGGAAATGTATTTAAGACAATAAAAACCAAAGTCATTTAGATAATTCCCCTAGAAATGTAAATAAAACACAATCAAGACCCAAATCACTTCTGATACAGAACCATGAAACAGGACTGGAGGCCATCATTTTACAGGATCCATCTTTAATGATCAAAAATAAATACAAACAAAATGTAAAATACAAAAATAGACAGAGACAAAGACAGAGGTCAATGCTTGATGATCTCTTTGATACTGTACCAGGCGATCATGAACCGTGTCATGATACCAAACTGCCAACTTACAATGTGAATGAAGATTATTTTACTCTGTCTCCTTGTCCAGGTTCCAGTAGGCAGGTCTCCCACAGTGCAGGTTAACATCAACATCTCTGAAGATGTACTTGCAGCTAAATCTGGGCCGCCGGTGTTCCTCAACAGGTCTGGGTGGTTCCCTAGACCCAGATGATGAGAGGGACGTCTGGCTCTCATGACCTGTCTCTGGTGAGGCGTCTGCTGTCCTCCTTTCTGTACTCTGTCTTTGGTTATCAGGGTCTGGACAGTCGTTTCCCTCGACTGGGACCTCTGGATATTCGGTTGAATCCTGAAGCACAAGACAAAAGTATAAAAGGTTCATCAGAGATCAGAAATGTCTGAGTTCTATTCAGCTTTTTTCAATGTTCCAAGCTTCACGTGTCAAAATGTGTGTATTTAAAAATACAGAGATTTGTAAAAACACTCAGCATGATTCAACTTTCAAGCTTTAGAAAATAAAAATGCACGTCTCTAAAAAAATGCATGTGTTCCAATGATCTGAATCACTTACTGATTTGCCAGAGTTCTCGGAGTACCTCCAGGCTCAGGCCCCAATAAGAGGGTCTTCGCCCCAGAGTACCTCCAGGCTCAGGCCCCAATAATAGGGTCTTCACCCCGGAGTACCTCCAGGCTCAGGCCCCAATAAGAGGGTCTTCACCCCAGAGTACCTCCAGGCTCAGGCCCCAATTAGAGGGTCTTCGCCCCAGAGTACCTCCAGGCTCAGGCCCCAATAATAGGGTCTTCACCCCGGAGTACCTCCAGGCTCAGGCCCCAATAATAGGGTCTTCGCCCCAGAGTACCTCCAGGCTCAGGCCCCAATAAGAGGGTTTTCGCCCTGGAGGACCTCCAGGCTCAGGCCCCAATAATAGGGTCTTCACCCCAGAGTACCTCCAGGCTCAGGCCCTAGTAAAAAAAAACAAAGCAAAAACAGTTTGTCACTTTTCCCCTTGTATTTAATGGTTGGACCCCCCTCCCCCCCATGTGTTTTATTTTTAGTGTGGGATACTGTTTTGTTTGTCAATTTTGTGTTCTTAGTGTTTGAGTGTGTCCAGCAAACCTAAGTAACTTTGAGCTTTGGCCCTAATAACCATGAAACAGGACTGGAGGCCATTTTTTTAATTATCAAAAGATAAATACAAACAATATATACATAGAGAGAGAGAGGTCAGTGCTCGGTAAACCTTGTGGTAGACCGTGACACGGTGCCTTGGTTCCCAGCTGATGAGGGGCTGCTGGGCACCCTCAGCTGCCCCTGGTGCAGGCTGCTGGTTTCAGATGTCACCCTCACTCCTCTTGAGCCTGGACAGACAAAGTGGTGTTGACGGTCAATTGATGAATTCGTGGAGTGCACAATCGAGAGCTCAAGCTTTTTCAGTGTCTAACATCAGTAATGCGTCATCTGCTGCCCCCCTTTCCTCCATCAATATATTTAGAATTATGCTTACATCATGGAAGCCATGCCTACCTTGTTCAAAGCCATTTTGATCTACTTCATTTTTTTTCATCTCTAAAATGAATCAGTCCGGGGGCTCATCAGATAACTGAGGTTTGGGAGCAGTTTGTAGGTCGGTGGAAGAACTTGGACACAGAGGTGAAGTGAGATTCCCATCTCTCTCTGACCAGAGAAGTGACAGTCAAACCAGTTGTGGCAATAAAGTCCAAAGTGTGGACACGGCAATGAGTTGGGCCATCGACGAAATGAACCAAGTTAAATGAATCCACAACACTTAAGAAGTCATCAGCATTTGAGTTACATTGGTTAGACGCACAAGAAACTGTGCTGACAACCATCAGTCCCACCACCCTGCCCTTTGAGAACCACGCCCAGGCGCAACAGATGCCCCTCCTCCATCCTACACTGTCCCTCTCCAGTTCCACCACACAGCTCAGCGACCCCATGGCCAGTCCTCCCACTTGTGGCACCATACGTAGCAGCCTTTGCCATGTTCCTCTTTAGGGTCTCCCTCTCCAACCTCTCCTCCTCCTGCTGCTTCTCTTTCAGCAGCTTCTGCCTGAGATGCTCTTTTTTCTCCTCTTCCTCTTCCCCCTCTTTTCTCAACACAAGGAGCACATTTTTACACAAAACTCAATTGCCTGAAAAAGGTGTTCAGAGAGCAGAAATGTTCTGGCTAATCCTCCTTGTATTTGTGTTGTGTAACCTTCATTTTCACCAACTGTCTACTGGTCTTTACCCACCTCTTTTTCCTGGAGTTGAGGAGCCTTCTGGTCCCTAACTGGCTCCTTGGTGGTGATGTGCCCTCGATTACGATCACCTGCCCCCTCCAACAGGCACTGAATTCTGGGTCAACACACAGAGAAATTACTCTTCACTTCATGTGGTTCAAAGAATTCACCAAACCAGACCATTCAGTAACACACAGTAGTGTTGAGCATCACATCCATTCCAGGTATTATTGGACCAGCCAGCGGGAAGAATTCCCACTGAGAAATCACAGTTTTCAGTTCTGTCGTATCCAGCAGTGTCCTGTTCCAGACACTGGTCGTACTGAGAACCCTCCTCTAACAGGCTGAAAATAAGCACCATGCCGTACCTCTGCAGTTCCCCTTCATCCTGACGGACCTCCATGGCCTCTTTTCTCAGCGTGCCTGCTTTGGTGGGCTTAAAGGTGTTGCTGTCTCTCTGAAAGAATCAACAGTTCTGTTAACTGATGCACGTGGAAAGAAATCATCCTGGAGACAGAAAAAGAACTGATCGTAGACGTCACCTTATCACTGGGAGGAGGTTCTTTATAAAATCTCTTGAATTTCTGCTCTTCACTCAGTTCTTCCTTGATCTGGGACTCCACTTTCTGAGGGATGAAAGACAATGAAGCAGATATGTAAATAAAAGCTGTAAAGTGACCTGTTTGGAGGTGATTTGATGTATAAGAAAATATGTTGGATGTAACTGCCAGTAAAGGAATGTTTTTAGACGTCTCTACCTTTTTGCGATCCACAGGATTGGATTTGCACATCTGACTTGTTTCACATTTGCCTGATGCAGCAGCTCCTTTAGTGAGGAACAGATTGGATATCAATACAGCGCCATGGAAGAAGGAATCATTGAATATCTACTGGAGGTAGAAGCACAGGGACTGATACAATGACTACCAAATGAAAGCACACGTCCATGTGTACATGTGTCAGCTGCTTCGTGACACAGAATCTCTTGACGATCATTTAGGCCTTTCAGATATCACAGTTTTGTCAGGGGATGATAATTAGCTGACATCGTACCTCCGTCTTTTTACGGTTCTGCTGCTTGATCCGCTATCTAGCAAACAACAATCATTTTAGTGATACATCCAATACACCCTCTATTAATATGCAATCTAATGCATGTACACATCTAATTGTAAATATTCAAAGGAAATAAATGGGTCTTACTGGTTTGGGATGGGTGAGAGGGACCCCCTGGGGCTCAGTGGGGTTTTTTGGCACCTTCTTGACCTGATGCCCTTTGGGAAACTGCTTTGCAAGCTGGACTACAATTTTATTAATCTCAGGTCGCCATCTGAAGGAGAAAATAAACGTGTTGCCTCATACTGTATCTTGCCTTTAAAACAACTGATTTCTTCAAAATGGTCACAGACAGTTTTGTTCACCTCAACAGGGGACCAATTAACTTCTCCTCCACATGGGCAGCATCACTCACACTGCTCCACTTCTCTTGGATGCATGTGGTGAGGTATGAGGAAAAGAAACTCAGGAACTAGAACAGAACACATGAACAAAACCATTCTCCATGAAAGAGCACGAGACAGTTCCTTCTTTCCAGTGCCTCATCCATGAAATGCACCATCACTGGTACTATCGGATGAAGGACCAAGTTTTTGTACATTAAAGTAGTACAGTCTTATTGATGGAAAAATGTATTCTTGATCAAATTGATGTTCTTACAGCATGCATGTTTTTGCAGTCCAATGCCTTGACAATGATGTCAAAGCGTCGAAGTCCAATCTCATCCAAGGCAAATGTGGCCAGGTAACAGATAACTGACAAAACAATAGAAGTACGTCAGTCGCCATTTTGTTTCT
Source organism: Aulostomus chinensis (assembly GCF_037954235.1). Lineage (NCBI taxonomy): Eukaryota > Metazoa > Chordata > Actinopteri > Syngnathiformes > Aulostomidae > Aulostomus > Aulostomus chinensis. Next base: position 2,553,582 of record NC_141321.1, read on the forward strand.
TTCTGACTGAAATGAAAAAGTGCCGTTTACTTACTGGCGAGCTGGCTGCGATGACTTTTGGGTATCTTTCCATTTTGGCCATAGAAGTCATCGATCACCAGGTCCACCAGGGTTTTGTGCTCAATACATCCAGAAATGACATCAAGCACAAACTTCTGCTGCTGGGTTCCCCTTTTCTACAACAAAAACCAACGTGATATTGCTGAGTTGATATGGTGGACGATCAGCATCTGAGCTTGCTAGCAGCTATTTAATCCCTCTGGTGTACCTTCAGGTCCTCTGAAGCATCTTTCAGGAAGTTCTCCACTTGATGTTTGCCTGGGGTGAACTTATCAAAGACCTTAATGGCCTCTTTGACAAGTGCTCCATACATAGTTGCCATTCTATTTTTACCTGCAGTGAGAGAATGATCAATGAAGAGAAAGACTTTTCATAGCAGATGAAAGACACGGACTTTCCAGCACCGATGCAAAGACAAATGTAACCAAGCTAAAAGCTGGTTCAGATCAATGCTACACAACAAAACTGCAGGATGTTCCAGCAAAATATTCCTGCAACGTGAATGTGTCAGTTGTAGAAAATCTGAAATTGTTGTATGGAGTCTCAGAAGTTCCACCATGTCACATCTCCAACTGCAGTTTTCCAACTTTGGAAGAAGCACAAAGTAAAACGAGTGATCTTTCTGATACTCCATGAGAAGTCTGATCCCCTTCAGTTGCTAGATGGCCTCTCTACCTCTGTGCCATGCCAAAGATTCTGTTCCTGTGCTGCATTTTTGTCACTGTCAATGTTTACACAAACAAACTGCCAGTGAGAACCTCTTCAACTTGACCACCTACCAACCATGGGGGTTGGTTTTGTTTGTTTGTTTGTTTTTTTAAAGTTTTGTGAGGTTTTAAACAACAGCAAATCCCAGTAAAACCATTTTAACTCTAACATTTTAAACATTTTGTACAATCGAAATCTAAATGGACCAAAAAGAGACAAAAGAAAAAGCTGTCAGCGGCAATGTGAGACAGTGGTGTTCGTCTTGCCCTCACGCAGGTTCAGTGTTTTGTTGTTTTCCCAGACCTCCATCCACACACACACAGGCTGCGCTGGCTCACAGAAAGAGTGGGTCATCATCCTTTTGGTCAAGGCTGTCAATGGCAGGTTCAGCAACTGAGGGAGCTGACTGAAGTGAGAAAGCAGCTGATGTGCCAAAAAGCTGCAAAACATTATCGGGCAGCTGGTGCTCATAGCAAGCCTCACCTGACAGCTTCAGTTAGACCCCGCCAGGCGCCGCCATTTGCACCATTAAGAATTTCAGCCGCAGCCAGCCAATAATTTTGTAAGCCAAATTGAGCCGCCTTTCAACTTTGGCTGAGCCGGTTAGAATTTGCATCAAATAATAACTGGATCACATGGAGACACACAGACTCACAGGAAATAATAACCAATAAGGATACAGGAGATCTACTTCCCCACTGGATTCACCACAGCAGTCTTGTGCTCGTTGCTACGATACACAGGACTCACAGGGAACTGACAACCAATTAAAAGTGCACGTCTTCCATACGCGATGGATTTGAAGCCATGGATTTTTTTCTCGCGCTCACTCAGATGAAATGGCGGAAAGGAGCAAACAAGGTCATTTTGATCTCCCGTTTCACACACTTTCCTAATTCCTACGTAGGCACACTCAGACCTTGGTTACATCTTCAGGGCCGGTTGCACCAACACCTGAACCAAAGATTGATGATAGGAACCAAATATTTTGGAACGGAGGGATTTACACTGACCGCGATACAACTGCAGTAACATTCCACCGTTCCCAGAGAAGTTCAGTGCTAGTTGACAAGGCACGCTTCAGTGTACACTGAAATGAAATGAGCAGAACGTTGTGCAAAGTAATATCACAACAATGTGTGCTTCAACTAACTATCAAGTTGAACAGCAAATTGCATGTCATGAATATGCAATGCATGACGTTCTTCCGTGAAGTTTAAGAGTGTGCAAAGGCGGCTCCAGTCAGGTCAGAGTCTTTTCACATCTCTATTGAAAAGTGTTTTTGCTGTTAATACTAAGAGTTGTATTAGTCATGTATGCATGAACGGTCCATGCCAGATTTGCTGAGAGGAGGAGGCAAGGCAAGGCAAGGCAATTTTATTTGTAGAGCCCGTTTTCCCAAACAGTTTGTCTCAAAGGCTTCACATGGCATCATAACAACATCCTCTGCCCTGAGACCCTCACATCGACTGAGGAAAAACTCCATAGAAAACCCTTTTAACAGGGAAAAATCTGAGAAACCTCAGGGTGAGCAACAGAGGAGGGATCCCTCACCCAGGACGGACAGACGTGCAGTAGATGTTGTTACAGACAAGAAAACAGTTTACAATACAAAATGAAACATGGAAATGTTAACAGTTGAAGAAGGAAGCTTCTGGAAGGGGAGGCAGGGAGAGCAAGCCAGCTTGATGGGGGACTGGATGGCAGACTGGTTCATGGAAGGGGAGCGCAGGCCGGTGTAACAGTAGGGAATAAAGGGGGGGGGGGGGCGATGCAGGCGGCGGTTGGGGCTCTGGTGGATCTGTGGAAACACAGAGAGAATGCGAGACACCAAGGCCAAACTACAAAGTGCAACAAGTAATGGTAATGACAGTTCCAAAAATGTGCAGGGAGGAGAGGAGGAGAGAGGGGGAGAGGAGAGGAGAGGAGAGGAGAGGGGAGGAGGGAAGGGCTCCATGTAACCTGATGTGTCCCCCAGCAGTCTAAGCCTGTAGCAGCATAGCTATCAATGGTTCAGAGCTACCTGAACCAGTCCTAACTGAAGGCTCTGTCATAAAGGAAAATCTTAAGCCTGGACTTAAACGTAGTTAAAGTGTCTGCCTCTCTGACCCATGGAGAGATGCTGGTTCCACAGTAGAGGAGCCCGGTAACTAAAGGCTCTACCTCCCAGTCTGTTTTTATTGATACTGGGAATCACTAAAAGACCTGCATTCTGGGAGCGGAGTGCTCTGGTCGGACAGTAGGGACTAATGAGCTCTTTCAAATAGGATGGAGCTTTATCATTGAGAGCCTTATAAGTCAGCAGAAGGACTTTGAAGTCGATTCTAGATCCTACAGGAAGCCAGTGGAGAGAAGCTAAAGTGGGAGAGATGTGTTCTCTCTTCTTAACTCCCGTCAAAACCCTCGCTGCAGCGTTCTGGACCAGCTGGAGACTCTTTAGGGAGTATTTAGGACATCCTGACAGGAGAGAGTTGCAGTGGTCCAGCCGAGAAGTGATAAATGCATGCACCAGTTTTTCAGCATCACTCTGGGAAAGGATATTCCTAATCTTAGCGAAGAAGGCAGTCCTAGTCACATGCTTTATGTGGGAGCTGAAGGAAAGGTCCTGGTCAAAAATGACCCCAAGGTTCCTTGCAGTTGTACTCGGAGTTAGGGTGACGCCATCTAGAGTAGAGATCCGATTCAAGAGTGTATCCCTGTGGTGTTTAGGTCCAAAAATGATTACCTCAGTTTTATCTGAATTGAGCATTAAGAAGTTAGAGGACATCCAGGATTTAATGTCTTTCAGGCAGTCTTGCAGATTAGTAAGCTGGCTTGTGTCGTCTGGCTCCATCGACCAGTAAAGTTGTGTGTCATCTGCATAACAGTGGAAGTTGATCGAGTGCTTCCGGATTATGTCACCTAATGGGAGCATGTAAAGAGTGAAGAGAATCGGTCCTAAAACTGAACCCTGTGGTACACCATATGTAACTCTGCGATACTCAGAATAGTCATTATTAACATTAACAAACTGAAACCTGTTAGATAAGTAGGACTTAAACCATTTTAGGGCAGTTCCTTTAATCCCAATGCATGGATGGAAGGAGGAGAAAATAGATGAGTGTAAGCAGTTGGAGGGACATAATGAGGAAGAATGGGTGGAGGAGAAAGAAGGATGATAAATTGGAGGAGGGGGTGGAAGAAGGGCAGGAGGGAGAGGATGAGGAGACAGAAGAATGAGGAGGAGGAGAAATAGAATGAAGAGTGGGAGGAGGGGGAAGTGGAAGGAGAGCAGTGGACAGGTATTGAGCAGGAGGGTGGGAAGAAGAGAGAGAAGGAAGAGGAGGAGATGAGAGGAGCAGAAGAGTCAGGAAAGGGAAAGATGGGAGGAGGTGGAAGAAAGGAAGCAGGGGGATGGGATGAGGAGGAAGATTGGGAGGAGAACAAGGAGGATAAGTGGGTAGGTGGTGGAAGAATGGGAGGAGGAAAAAAATAGATGAAGAGTGTAGGGAGTTGGAGGGATATAATGAGGAAGAATGGGGAGGAGAAAGAAGGATGATAAACTGGAGGAGGGGGTGGAAGAAGGGCAGAAGGGAGAGGATGAGGACAGAAGAATGGGGAGGAGGAAAAACAGAATGAAGAGTGGGAGGAGGGGGAAGTGGAAGGAGAGCAGTGGACAGGTATTGAGCAGGAGGGTGGGAAGAAGAGAGAGAGGGAAGAGGAGGAGATGAGAGGAGCAGAAGAGGAAAGGGAAAGATGGGAGGAGGTGGAAGAAAGGAAGCAGGGGGAATGGGATGAGGAGGAAGATTGGGAGGAGGAAAAAATAGATGAAGAGTGGGAGGAGGTGGAGGGTTCGGAGGAGGAAGAACGGGTGATGGAGAAATGATAATGAATGGGAGGTGGGGATGGAAGAATGGCAGGAGGGAGATGAAGAGGAGGAAGAGTGGGAGGAGTGGAAAATAGACAAGGAGTGGGAGGAAGAATAATAATAATGGTAATAATCCATAAACGACTATGGAGACATTTAGACAAATACAACAGGAATTCTAATGATGACATTAATAATAATAATAATAATAATAATAGTAGTAGTAATAATAATAGTAATAGCAATAATAATAACAACAACAATATCAATAATAATAATAGCAATATTATTAATAATAACAATAATAATAAAAACAATATTATTACTATTATTATTATTAATAATAATAATAGTAATAATAATGTGATCAAATGTCAGTTAAACTGGGAACATCAGTCTTGCCTGCACCAGACAATGTGAGTAATGATCAGTGGTTCAAGACTGGAAATCCTAAGAAAGAAAAGTCTTGATTGGTGGAGAACGGAGATCCTGTTTTTATTGACTTGGTAGAGAATCAACACATCTAAAGAACAACATCAACCAGAGACGTCTTTGGTCCTGTGGACCGACCCAGAGTCCAAGTCAAGTTGATCCACTTCCTGTTCTGATCATGTGATTCTGAGAGGAACCAAACCCCAGTTTCTCCACTTGCTGACAGCAACATGTCCTGGAACGTCTGACCAAGAACTCATTTGCTGCTTCAAAGCCCATCTTTTCCTTCAAGTAGGAATTTCCAAACTCAGTCCTAGTTTTTCCACTCACTTTGATCCAGACATGACAAACCAGGCTCAACAGCTCATCAAACCCTTCTTCAGAAACACAGCACATCAAGAGGAACATCTTTGTTCAGAACCAAAAATCCTCTCAGAAAATGGATTCCTTTCTACCTGCACAACACCAGATGAAATCTATTGTTTCTTCCACGGCTCCTTTCTCTTTCCTCTAAACTGTTCAACATTTTTGTGAGTTTCAGATTTATTGATGACAACATCCAGTCAGTAAAGCTGAGCTTTTCTTTAATCCAACATGCAGCAGAAAACAGACCAGAGAACTGCAGCAATCAAAACTTGGAGCAACATCAAATCAGCAGCCATCAATGAAGAACCCAACCTGGAGGACCTCTGATGATGAAAAGATGGATCTCATCTTTATTGATTCACCCAGGAAATCTTTTTCTTCCCCTCAAACGGATAAGCAGCATAGAAAATGGAGGGATCTTTTTACTGCACATGAACGCAACACGAAGGACACCGGAAGCCAAGATTTTCAGCTGAGAAAAGCACTTTTACAAACTTCCAAGTTTTAAGTTGCTGGAGTTCCTTCATTGGAGGCATTCAAAGTGGAGGTTTTGAAGATTCCAGGTTTTGTTTCTGTCCTGCGTCTGCTTGGTTTATAGATGGAGTTGAAATGACAACAGACTGAGAGCTTCTGCTCCTGTAGGTAGCAGCTGCTGAGGTTCATTGGTTTAATTTAGGCCTTTTAATGATTATGAAGGGTTTTCAATGCAGCATCAAATATTATCAGACAAACAAATCCTAAACCTTCTCAAACTGAAGCTGATTTTCTGACCAATATCAAGCCTGAGCGGATTCACTTTGATTCAAATTTGACATCATTCACTCAGTGGCGGCCGCACTCAGATGGACTCAGATGGGAGGACCGGTGCACTACGGGCCCCCCATCATCTTCATAAAAACCCATTACTGGGTTGTTGTTTTTTTGTTTATCAGTGTGTGTTGTCAAAGTCACACACACACACACACACACACACACACACACACACACACACACACACACACACACACACACACACACACAAACAGACACAGAGACACAAGTGAAGGACAGGAACTGGTAAGAGAAGGTTTACGACGTTTCTTTAGCAACAAGTCTGAGCCATGTGTAGTAGCATGGCTACTAAACCAGTCAGGTTTTGTGTCAGGTTGGATTTATTGGACCAGAATTGCTCCTCCGTGTGACTCCACATGGCCCCGGCCCTGAGTTAGTGAGTGTGGTCCATTCTAATCTGATGTGCAAGCTGCAGCGAACAGTAAACACTTCATTAAAATGTGGCAAAGCCTGACAGGAGCTCTTCCTGTTTGTTGTAATCCTGAGAATAAATGCAGGATTACTCAACAACAAGGAGGCTCAAAATGATCATCAGAAAGCTGCACCAGTTACATAATGTGTTCCAGGGGTGAAGGGGGTATCAGGTCAAGTGCCTTCCACTTCTAACGCGCTGATGGTGTCTGTCTCAATGTGGAACACACATGAGGGGAGGGAGAGAACAGAGGAAAACAACGGGGAAAACAAAAATGTAAACTTGTGGTTGTTTCTGATCAAAATCCTGTAAATCTGTGTAAACCCCTTTGTATTCTGGTGCCGTCCTCCAAACTGGACATATTTTATCTTTTGGATCTGATCTGAACTAATACAATATACAGTACAACAGTGGCAGTGAAGGAGAGCTGCTCAGGGTTGGCGTGAAGTCAGGACAGTCATAAAATGGTCCCCTGCCTCCACCTTGTGGATGCCAGCTGGAACTGCAGTCAAAGGTTCTGACAGAGGGAGACGATTGTACACCAACCCTCACTCTGTCACTGGAGGAAGCCATCGATCCCGATTAATGCAGATGACATGACGCTAATGCTTGTAAAGGTTGAAGGTCGGCAGTGACCATGGCAGATGATGGGATGGTTGAAAACCTGCAAAGACAAAGTGGAGACGACCAAACACATCATAAGAGCCCGTAAACATCAGAAGAAACCAAATATACAAAGACAAACCCCAAGATTAGATTCTGAACTCATTCACGTAGTGATGAGGAGACACAAACGCAGAAATAACTTCTCCACATGACAGGCGACTGCAGATTTCAATCAGACTGTCATCACGCAGAGGAAAGACGCGTTTCCTCGTTGCCAAGCGCAGACGCAACTTCTCTATGTCCAGGATTCACTTCTGTCATTGCTGTTTGTTCACTGTTTAGGATTTCTTCCTCCATCAACCTGCTTCTGTTGGGAAAGGAACAAATCAGCAGACAGCTGCAGGTCAGCTGATCCGGTGCTTGGACACGGCTGAATGAAGCTGGGCTTTATTTTCTTCTCCATCGGATCACCGTCAGGCTGCAGATCGATAGAAACGTAGACCAGGTGCTTCCTTCAAAGTCACAGCAAGAACTGCAGCGTCCCCAGATCACCAGTCCCACTGTCAGGTCATTCAAACAGGAATCAACTAAACCCAACCGTCATCGGGCCTCAAAGAAATACCACTCTTAGAAGAATTAGGATTCTATTGTGATGAGATGTCTCAGAATCAGACTGAGTGTGTGCTTCTTCACAGCCATGATGAAGGTTCTGGTTCGTCCTGCAGTTTGCATAGACAGTAAGAACAGATAAGATTCATGGTGGGAGGCCAGCATTGCATCAGTTAGTGGGGTCATAAGGGAATAAAGGGTCTAGAGACGGTCTGGAAGATGTCACCTTGATTCAAAGACCTGAAGCTGGCCGTTACTGGGAGGACTGGAAAGATGTGTGATGATGTCTGTGGAGTGTGTGAGGAAACAGGAGGAGGCAGAAACGCCCAGGTGTGAGGGACATAAACTCAACTGTTAGCGCTCCAAAGTCAGCCTTTTCTTTGAGAACTTCACGTGTGTGTTGCATTGTAAAACACTCCCTCTTTACAAGAAAATACATTCAACTTCAATTCTTCAGATCCAGTCTCTATCATTAAAAGGTCTTTAAGAAGAAATTCTTGTGACAAACACTCCCCCTTCATGTCTGTCCTACGCAGACGTCTGTCTGATGACGTCACCTGCACGCACACACACACACACACACACACACACACACACACACACACACACACACACACACTCTCTTTCTGGCTGAACTTACAATGTGAATGAAGACTTTGTTACTCTTGCTGTCTCTGAGTCCAGGTTCCAGTAGGCAGGTCTCCCACAGTGCAGGTTTACATCAACATCTCTGAAGATGTACTTGTGGATAAATCTGGGCCGCCGGTGTTCCTCAACAGGTCTGGGTGGTTCCCTGGACCCAGATGATGAGAGGGACGTCTGGCTCTCGTGATCTGTCTCTGGTGAGGCGTCTGCTGTCCTCCTTTCTGTACTCTGTCTTTGGTTACCAGGGTCTGGACAGTCGTTTCCCTCGACTGGGACCTCTGGATATTCGGTTGAATCCTGAAGCACAAGACAAAAGTATAAAAGGTTCATCAGAGATCAGAAATGTCTGAGTTCTATTCAGCTTTCTTCAATGTTCCAAGCTTCACGTGTCAAAATGCATGTATTTAAAAACACAGAGATTTGTAAAAACACTCAGCATGATTCAACGTTCAAGCTTTAGAAAATAAAAATGCATGTCTCTAAAAAAATGCACGTGTTCCAATGATCTGAATCACTTACTGATTTGCCAGAGCTCCTCTGCTCCTCCAGCAGTGGCACCAGACTACCAGCCTCTGTGGCTGAAGGGAATTCCTCTTCTGTCTGAACCATCTTGGTCTCTGTTCCTGTGAATCAGACACGACCATGAGTGAGTGTTACAGTGGAAGCTGGTGCAGGGGAGGAGCACGGACCGAGGTAGAACCCAGTATAGAACCAGTCTGCACCATGGGGCAGATACATCCTCTTCATTAACACTGAAGGAATGGGTGAGGTGGACTACAGCGATGACATCACTGTCACTGTCAAATCCTTCTGTAGATTCACCTTTGAGTGCATGAATGAATGAATGAATGAATGAATGAATGAGGGAACGTGAACTGTGTGCTGACCTGCAGAAGGATATCCACTTGCCAAAGGCTCCTGTTGTCGTGAGTAAACATGTGAAAGAGGGATCAAGAGTGATTCCTCTTTTTGAAGCCCCTTGTTTTTTCTCCCTGTCAAAGAGAAAGGACTCAGATAATGAGCCATCAGTGTCAACTGAGAAGATCCAGAACAGCTGAGTCACTCAGGAGATTATGTTTGATACCTCTGTTGGTGGAAGGTTTGGGGAATTTCTGCAAGTAAATATTCCTCCGTTCCAGCTCTCTGTCTCGATCCTGTTTGATGAACAACACATGAAGTTACTGAAGGATTCCTCCGTATTCCAGCATCACACACATTACAACTGTTGACCCAAAGCTGATGAGGAAAATCAGTCTCCAATATTGGGTTCACTCAACATTAATATCAGCCTTCCAGCAAGGCTCACCTGTGCTAACGTCTAATTATTCAACGTGATCATTTATGTCCTCAAACGCCCAGAAACTGGACGCAGGTCGGGACGACGTGAGGTCAGATTGACTGCTCCTTTTTTGTCAATTTACAACTCGTGAGTCTAAATTACTTCAACTTCTATTTGTTTTTCAAGCTAAAATGAATAAAAATTCATGTGAGCATTCAAATGAGTGCAGTACAATCTGGAAATACCTCATTGTACATTTATGCATCTGCTCTCCAGGTTTGTTCCATGAGAGCCAGGATGAATCCATCCTGGCTGAGAGGGCTTTCCTCGAGGCCCGACGCCTAAGAAGGGCAGAAGAAACACAGAAGGAGGAGGAAAGAAAGGAGGAGAAGAGGATGACAAAAAAGACCAGAGACCAGGAGGAGCGGGAGGAGTTGGCCCCGTCAGCACGTCGGTCTCCCACCAATGAAGAAGGTGATGATTTACCTGGAGGCAAAGTGAACAAGGGAGGAAGAAGAGTAGAAACATGTTCTGGCTCCTCCTACTAGTCTGGTCACAAGGGAACAGAAAAACCTCAAACAAACAGACATCTTTTTCTTTCTGGTTCCAGTTTTCCTTTGTCCCAATGGACATGCAGCAGTGAAAGAGAGAGGGCTCCTCTTCTACTAATGACTGCATACGCTCATTAGGAGGTAATTAGCTGGAATAAGTAGAGAATCAGCTAATTACCTCGGTAACATTTCAATTCAAGAGGCATTGTTGAAATGTCTCCACTGTTACATGGGACGTCCTGGCCTCCCTCCCATTTTATCTTTCCTGCTCCCACGCTGCTGTGTTACAGGACCAGCTGTGTTGTTAGCATTAGCAGCAACAGGGAGTCAGTGGTCTTCAGTGGACCCTGACCTGTGACGGAGTCAGTCAGTCAGTCAATCAGTCAGTCAGTCACTCAATCAGTCAGTCAGTCAGTCAGTCACTCACTCAATCAGTCAGTAAGTCAGTCAGTCACTCACTCACTCAATCAGTCAGTCAGTCAGTCAATCAGTCAGTCAGTCACTCAATCAGTCAGTAAGTCACTCAATCAGTCAGTCAGTCAGTCAGTCAGTCACTCAATCAGTCAGTCAGTCACTTACTCAATCAGTCAGTAAGTCAGTCAGTCACTCACTCAATCAGTCAGTCAGTCAGTCAATCAGTCAGTCAGTCAGTCAATCAGTCAGTAAGTCAGTCACTCACTCACTCAATCAGTCAGTCAGTCACTCAATCAGTCAGTCAGTCAGTCAGTCAGTCAGTCACTCAATCAGTCAGTCAGTCACTCACTCAATCAGTCAGTAAGTCAGTCAGTCACTCACTCAATCAGTCAGTCAGTCAATCAGTCAGTCAGTCACTCAATCAGTCAGTAAGTCAGTCACTCACTCACTCAATCAGTCAGTCAGTCAGTCAGTCAGTCACTCAATCAGTCAGTCAGTCAATCAGTCAGTCAGTCACTCAATCAGTCAGTCACTCAATCAATCAGTCAGTCAGTCACTCAGTCAGTCAGTCAGTCACTCAATCAGTCAGTCAGTCACTCAATCAGTCAGTCAGTCAGTCACTCAATTAGTCAGTCAGTCACTCAGTCAATCAGTCACTCAATCAGTCAGTCAATCAGTCACTCAATCAGTCAGTCAGTCACTCAATCAGTCAGTCAGTCACTCAGTCAATCAGTCACTCAATCAGTCAGTCACTCAATCAGTCAGTCAATCAGTCACTCAATCAGTCAGTCAGTCACTCAATCAGTCAGTAAGTCGCCCCTGACTTCTCTCAAGGCTGCTGCCCAGTTTCTGAGTCAGACAAGTAAAAGTACTCGAAAGCTTCATGGCTAACCAACCAAAGAGGCACACCAGAACAAACAACTGTGTACTTGTACTACATGTGAACCTGTGGAAATTTCACTCACCAAACAAACCAACGAACCCTTTGGTCCTAGTTTAGAGCTCTGCTTAGGGACCCAGAGTGGCTCGCAGTGCTTTTGATTTACAAAATTAAAACTTTGACCTGATTCACTCCTTATAGGCATTTGGAGTATTAAGTATTCTTTTTTTTCAACAATACTTCACCCCAAAGCTGATCCATGCTGGTCAAGTACACACAAATACTGTAGGTGTTACGAGGTCATCATGGAATGTTTTTCCCCAGCTGCATTTCTACATTGAGGGTCTGAGGACAGATGATGTTGTTATGATGCCATGTGAAGCCCTTGAGACAAACTGTTTGTGAAAACGGGCTCTACAAATCAAATTGCCTTGCCTCTACAGGTAAACCCATCGCTCACAGATCTCTTATTATTAATCTTCTGTCTGCATTACTGCTACCAGCCTCAATAGCAGTATGCAAACGTCCAGCTCACACAAGGTCAGCTGACCCAGTGTCACAGTATAATGCAGCCTCAGTTACTGTTGCAAAATCTGCTGCTCTCTCACCTGTCTCCCCCATGTTGCAACTACACTTACCTATCTAGAATAACAGTTTTTCCTCTTAATGATGTCAATGGACACTTATCATCGAGGGGGCAAGGACACACAAAAGGGAGGAGTGGCATTGGTATGCCACCAGTACAGCATCAGGAGACCCAGGAGAAGATGACATCAAAACAGCCGAGATAAAACAGTGGATAATGCGTTTGTGTAACTATGGTTTGCTTTGGTTTTGTTTTTGTTCTGCTATTGTTTTTTTTTCCCTTCTTCCCTCCTTGGGTCTGTGATCAATGATTTGCCAGACTTAACATTTAATGTAATTCCTAAATATGTGTTTTTGACACGTTGTGTCACAAGGGAGGAATGTAGGAATTGACTTAATAGAGAGGTCAGAGGTCAGAGGTCGTAGTCTCAGGAAGTGTTTTATGAGTTCCTGTGGACACCCTGACCTCAAGGCACAAAAGGGCAATCGAACAGGATGAAGAGGGGAATTGAGAAGCAAATATTTAACAGGTGTTATTTCCTATACCCTATAGTCATTGCTTTGATGTGGATATCATCTGCCTCTTTGTTGTTGAATGGTATAAAAGGTTGGGTCATCGTACAGATCAGCAGAGAACACTCAGCAGCCTTCTCTCCATGCTGCATGCATTAAAGAGACTTGATTCATCACACCGTCTGTGATTCTTCAGAGAATTAGCAACTCTCAACGATCTACAAGGAGAATTTCCCGTACATATTCTCCTTCAACCTTGGTGGGGAGGGTTTTTCAATTTGCATGTTCCGCTCCCTGTCAAAACACAGCCAGACCATAACACACCCCTCCTGTCTTCCTCATGTCTTTTCTCTTCTTTCCTCCACTTCTTCCTTTCCAATAGCCCTGCCTGGTCACCCTTCTTTTTAGCCTCATCCACCTGTTCTCTCTCTCCTTCTCCCACAACAACTTACCAAGTTTATGCATCTTTCTATGGTTTCAGGTTGAAACTTGACTGAAAACTCACTTTGAACAAAAGTTATGGCATTTTTGTATCACAGGTCACAAATAGTGTTTTCTCAGCGAGAGAAGGCCAAAATGAACACTTCATGCAGAACTCCTGTATTTTGATGAAAACTCACTGAAATCAAGCTGTAACTTCAAGTTTATGCATCTTTCTATGCTTTCAGGTTGAAACTTGACTGAAAACTCACTTTGAACAAAAGTTATGGCTTTTTTGTATCACAGGTCACAAATAGTGTTTTCTCAGCGAGAGAAGGCCAAAATGAACACTTCATGAATAACTCCTGTATTTGGAGGAAAACTGAAATTCATCTGTTACTTCATCTGTAAGTATATGCATCTTTATATTTTTTAGGTTGAAATTTCACTGTAAAGTCATTTTGAGCAAAAGTTATGGCTTTGGTGATCACAGGTCACAAATATTGTTTTCTCAACTTTCACCCAGACAAAACGAAACCTGTGTTAAAGAATTAGTTCTCACACAGACACAGATTTAAGTATAAAAAACATTTTTTTGTCCATAATACTGTTAAATCAGCAGTTCCATCCGTTGTCTTCCGCTTATTCCTACATTAAGGGTCGCGGGGGGTGGAGCCTTTTTCATCGTCAACAGGCGAGAGGCAGGGTTCACCCTGCACAGGTCGCCAGTCCATCGCAGGGCCAACACACAGAAACAAACAACTCACATTCACATCTACGGTCAATTTAGAGTATCAATCAGCCTCGTCCCCTCTTGATGTCTTTTGACTGTGGAAGGAAGCTGGAGTACCAGAGAGAACCCATGCAGGCACGGGAGAACATGCAATCTCCACACAGAAAGAGCCCGTGCCCGAGCCAGGACTCGAATCACAACCTTCTTGCTGTGAGGCCACAGTGCTGACCACTGCACCACCGTGCAGCACATCAGCAGTTCCATTCATTCAAAAATAAAACGTGAAAGGAAAAGTGCATAGGCTATAACACCATCAGGCCTGCTCTCTCAAGTAACACAAGAATTGAAAAGAGAAAAAAAATGGTTGTATTGTTTCAGTTCCTTGTTGAATTGTCATCTTAAATTCACATATATCATTTCAACTACAATCGGGATTTATAAATAACACGTTTTAAAACATTGAAAAAGCTATCACTGGCATGAGGATCTGAAACCATATTGCTATAACATTTCAACTTCAAAATAATAACAAGGAAGTTATTGTCTCATTGTGGAACTACAGCTTTGATGAAACAAAAAAAAAAAATCAGTGCCATGAAATGTGCATAAGTGGTGCCAGTGTAATCAACAGTTATTTGGCTCTATTCATTTTAAGGAAACCACTTAGTGCCAACATGACCCTCGCTCTGTTGCGCTTTTCTCTGGTGAGGTCACCTGTGATGCTGAAAACCCTCTCTGTTAAAGCTTAGGAGGCTGGTATAGCCAACAAGTCCAATGCTGTTGCTGTGTCGCAGGTGATTAGGGTGTGAAAGCTCCTCTTAATACTTTCTGATCTGCTTACACTGATGCAGAGGCTTTCATTTTAGGCTTTATGCGAGACTTTGAAAAGAGCCTGAAGACTAGTTGCTTGGATGATGTTGATTGTGCTTGTTCTCGTTCTTCTGATTCCTTTTCATTCCCCTCTCCATCATCTTCAGGCTGGTCCTTATATTGTGGGTGTGAATGAGTACATTGGGCCACAAACTCCTCAGCCCGTTCCAGCAATTCCTGAGTATTGTCATCATCATCAGGTAAGGGTTCACAAACAGTAGGGTTGACAAAGCAGGCAGCTGCCACAAGTGGTGAGAACTTTTCATCGGTTGGGTCAAAGATCCAGGCAAAATGCTGGTTAATATTTGCTTTCATTTTCAGCACAAGAGCAGCAATTTCTCAATGATTTTTTTTCTCTTCAAAGTCAGCAAGGTGTCTGAGCAGATCAAAGATGGCAGCGACCACCAGTGACACGGACATAGTGTCACTCTTAAGGGTCTGAGTATGTTCTGCAAAAGGCAGCAGTAGTTCATGCAATGACTTCAGCTTTTGCCATTCACTCGGGAGCAAGCTATCCCATGCCATGCCGTTGGCAACTTGGAAAACTGAGTCTTTCACTTTGAGGAATCGCGCAACCAATGACTGCCCCAGCGTGTGGGGCAGTCATTGGTTGCACAACAATAAGGCCACATGCATCCAGTATCCTTTGTGTTGTAACTGAGGATGTGTGGAAAGGCTGAGGAATTGACCTTGTTTTATCAAGGACTCTCTTGATACCTGCCTCCCTCGGAATCATGTGAACCACAAGCTGCAACGTGTACACCACACATGGTGCCTGTTTTATATCCACATCACTGTGATGGCATCTAAAAACAAGAACGCGCACACACACACACACACACACACACACACACACACACACACACACACACACACACATATATCTATATATGTGTGTGTATAAGTATGATTAAAATTGTTATTTTGAACAGGCATATTCATAATAATGGAAATTATGACTAGATTTTTAATGATCATTATCTTCAGCCTCAGAGTTACTTTCAGCCATGGGGGGGCATTCTGGTTCGGAATCCTCAGAGCTGGTCTCTTCTCCCTCTGGTGTGATGGGTTTGAAAGCTGCCACCATATTACTCCCATTGTCTGTTATGACAGTGATGATCTTCTCTTGTGATATGCCCCAGTCTTGCATACATTTATCCACACATGCTTTGATTGTTAGTGTAGTGTGTGGATAGGCCACTTGTTCCAGTTCCAGCAATATGTGCTGTGGTGTCTGTTGTTCCGCACAAAAATAGCATGCACTCATAGCCAGGAAGGAAGCAGTCAGTCCTTTTTTTGTCCACAGATCAATTCCGATTGAAACCTTTCACACAGCAGCCAATCTCCTTTGGAATTTTTGTATTTCTGCTTCATAAAGTTTGCCTATCAGATTATTTTGCTCTTTTTGGAAAAGTCAATTTCTTATCTATTGCCTCCACCATAAGAATGAAGTCAACATCTTTAACTGTAGTAACTGGTAGTCCTGTGTATCTAATCCATTTTGCTATAGCCTCCTCCTTTGTATGTTGGTCTTTAGAGTCAGGTTTAGACTTTGAAACACTTAAAATAGCTGCTGAAATGTTTTGCTGGGCCACTTTCTGTTTCTTTGCACTCTGTGGCCCATGTTGGTCATCTGAGGTCAACTGTAGCTATTGTAAAGAAAACGAGGTAGAGTTATTTTTTTTCTTATTACAACATTTGTTGAAATGCATCACATGCACCTTAAATCTGCAGGTACCTTTAGCTTTACAGAACAGCAGTGGCGAGTTACATTCATTGCTTACAGGGCTCTATTAACATTAAATTCTGTATTCTGATTGGTATCAGATCCTCAGACGACCCACGCCATATATGATGAGTCACCGATCCAGATTGATTTGTCAAAGCCCTCGTTGAAAACTCGCCAAACTCCGCATATGGAGGAGAGGGGTTGGCAAAACAGTGAAAAATAACCAGACTCTAAGATTTGTCTATGCTAAATAATTGCTAAAGGTCATATTTTGGTGAAAATCATGTGTCAACTGCTATATAATTTCACTGACTTGTAAACTAAGCACGTCCATCCAACGACATTGGATAAGTTTGTGTGTTATAGGAAAATAAAGTGCTGAAGATGTATGCAATGGGTTCCATTAACCCCCCCCTCCCATCCCATGCCCCCATCCCTTGTTTAACATTCTTACCTGTGCATGTATTTCACAGTGGCTTGACTCCAAATGCCTCTTCAAATTTGTGATGTTTTTTCCCCAATATTTTCACGCTACAGTTTTTACAAACTGTTTTGCTTTCTTTTCCTAATCCTCCCGCCTCTTCCTCTCTGCCATTGACATTTCTCCAACTACTAGCCTGAACCCAAATAATCTCTCCAGACGTCTCTCAGAACTTTTTTTTTTTTAACCTGTCCTGTTCAGCAGCTGGGGCAGGCAGGATAAATATTCCTGTTGCCTTGCACTGTACAAAAATTTGTTGTCCGGGAAGATATGCTTTAGATGTTTATCTCTTTATCGACCCATGCTGCAAAATGTATTGATTTTTTATTTTGAAGAATGTGAGGATTGTTCCAGATAGGCGTGAGCCTGCGAGGGGAGTTTCAGAGCCCTGTTCAGTCATTCCCACCAGGCTATGAGGGTGTTGCTGATGCTAATGTACTTAAAGCAGCTGTGATGCTTGATAACAGGGCTGATAAAAGGGAGATCAGAGATTTGGATTTCTTTGCAGAATGTTTGTTCAATATCGCGCCATGCTTGGTCTAATGAGTTTGGCTTTAACCATTTTAGTATGTATTGTAATCTATTGGCCAAGTAGTAATTATAAGAATTTGGTAGTTCCAAGCCACCATAGTCTTTACTCTTTTGTAAAATCTTAAAGGTTTTGCCAATTTTTGGCAAGATCATCATTTTCACTGTTGCTACTCTTCCCATAAGTGATACGGCTAGTGTCCTCCACTGGGTGAGGTCATCCTCTATTTCTTTACTTAGGGTAATGCGATTTAGCCATGTCAGGTCAGAAAGTTTGGTGGAGATGTTGATGCCCTGGTATTTAATGTTTCCTGGCTGTAGTGGTGCGGCTGATGCACTCTGGAAACCTGAGTTTATGGGAAGGACAGTCGACTTGCTCCAATTAATAGAGTAGTCAGAAATGGTTGAGAATTTATCAACGAGTGCTATTGTTTCAGGGAGATCCGGCCCCTGGCATAAACAGTCCATGCGGTTGTTTAGGGCCACAATCACCAGAGGGGGCCACACACACACTGTGAACTCTGTGTTTCTAGCTCTTGTCGGACTTTTACAAAAAAAGTCTGTGTCGCTGTGGCTCCGCTACTCCGGCCCCCCCTACCCCACAGCACGCCTTCGGAGTACTGTAATGTGTCATATTTTACCGCAAAGCTCTGCTTCTAAGCTTTCTGAATCCTTACAGTAATCTGAATCTTGCTTGCTGTTTTTCTGTTGCCGGCAAGGCAACAGCGCTGTCTGCAGAGGGTCAGACTGTATGGTCCAAAATCATGGCTCCTAAGAGAAAATTTAGGAGCGGCGCTCAAGGGTGAAAAAGAAAGAGATGGAGCTGGAAAAAAATGGCAAAGGATAAAGGTATGTTATTGTTCACTCAAATCATTACTGTTAGGCGACTATGGATGGAACGACAGTCGTCGCCGGACGCACTTCTAGATAATAAAAAAAATGAGCTGCAGAGGAATGCCGATTCACATATTTATTAAAGCTAAAAACACAAACAGTGAAACATTCTCACAAAACCTAGCACCTAAAAATATCCAAAAACAATGTAATTTAGCGGTCAGCACAGTAGGACCTTTCCCCCTCACCCTCTAAGTTCATTCATTCATCAACAGGTGAAAAACAGCTGATTTTACTCCTGTGCTGACGTACCACCCACCTGACTCCTTTGACACACACAAAAATACTATGTGTGTCACGATCCCTGTCTCGTGCTTCCTGCTTTATTTTGTAGTCATGTCCTGTCTTCCTGACCTCCCTCCTGTGATTACCTCATGTGTCTCACCTGGGTGATTGCACCACCTGTGTCTGGTTTCCCTTCTTGTATTTAACCTGTGTGTCTCCTTAGTTCCTGGTTGGGTCATTGTCATCATTTGTCGTTTTTCGCTGTCATGGTAGTTGTCGTCCTTGTTTCACAGTTATAGTTTTGTCTCGTCACATCAAGCCTCCTGCCTCCCGTCAAGCCTCCAGCTCTCCCCGCCTCAAGCCTCCAGCTTGATGATTTTAGATCATTTACTTTTGCTAGCTAACAAGAGTGTTAGTTTTTTTTTTGTGAGTGTCAGAGTGACTGGTGCGTGGTCGTTGATGGCAATGGGGTGGATCTTAGCATCAAAGACGTCCTTCACAATTGAGTTACGAATTAAAAAAGTGGTCTAAATGGGAAGAAGAGTGTTGGACTGGCGAGTAGTAGGTGTATTCCTTAAGCGTGGGTTGGCGTGAGCGCCAGGCATCTCAAAGACCGAAATCACTCATATACTGCTTAATTATATTGGATGATTGGCAGTTGTGTTGACGAGCTGCTGTACTGATTCTGTCCACTTGTGGGTTCAATACCAGGTTGAAGTCCCCTCCTACTATGAGTGCTGTGTCTGAGTGGGCTGAGAGTGCAGTGAAGAAGCTGTGGAAGAAGGAGGGGTCATCAACATTGGACCATATATACTGGCCATGCATACCTCTGTGTTGTGTGTGGATATGGTGACCATAACAAACCTACCTTCTGGGTCTACGATGGTGTTCTTACAAGTGAACCTGACATTTTTGTGAATCACAATGGCTACGCCTCTTTGCTTGGTGTTAGAACTCGCTGTGTATGCGTGCGGGAACTGTGGGCTTTACAAATGATTACCTGTTTTAGGTAGATGGGTTTCCTGTAACAGTACAATGTCTGCTTGTAAATTTTGTAGGTGTGTTAAATTTTTAGCTGTTTTTCACGTGAGCCGATTCCACGCACATTCCAAGTGACAAACCATAGTTTGTTTGTGTCTAAACTAATCTACTGAGTGTAAATTGTAATAAGTAGGTGAGTAAGAGAAGGTGTACCTTTGTGTGCGTGTGCACAAGGCGCATGTTGTGCATGCTCATTAACAGCAAGAACAGTCTAGTACCAGGTTTTGAATGGGTGTGTATGTGAAAACCGGCTCCGGGCCGTCTGGCCGAGCTGCCTGGTGTGTTGGGGGGGGGGCCGGGACACTGTTTAGTGTGTGTTTTTAGTGCTGCTAATGTGTTGCTCTGCTGAGCAAACATAATAGGGCCTGAGCCTGAAGTACCTTCTGGCTCAGGCCCTAACAACATCTCCTGCACGTCTGTCCCTCCTGGTGAGGGATCCCTCCTCTGTTGCTCACCCTGAGGTTTCTCAGATTTTTCCCTGTTAAAAGGGTTTTCTATGGAGTTTTTCCTCCGTCGATGTGAGGGTCTGAGGGCAGAGGATGTTGTTATGATGCCATGTGAAGCCTTTGAGACAAACTGTTTGTGAAAACGGGCTCTACAAATAAAATTGCCTTGCCTTGCCTAATCATTTCTGGGTCTCCAGGACTGTTTCCATCACACAGACTGGGACCTGTTTCAGGAGGCCTGTGAGGATCTTGATGAACTCACTGATGTTGTCTCTTATGTGTCTTTTTGTGAGTCCTATTATTCTGTGAAAGGAAAATTTTGTTTACGACAACAATAAGCCATGGGTGACAAAAAATATTTCATAATAATTTAAATACGAGCAAACATAATAGGGTCTTTGCCTGAAGTACCTTCAGGCTCAGGCCTTAATTATAATTAATAAAGCATAATTACTCAAAAGAACATGGAGAACAGAGGGAGCTTCAAAAACTACTCAAAAAAGAGCTCAAACTTGCCACCTGTCTGTAATAAAGACAAAGTTGAGGAAAAAGCTAAGTGCAGGTAGCTCTCACCCTGCATGGGAGGGAGTAAAATCCATGATGGGGATGCAACCAAAGAAATATCATGTATCCCTACATGGAACGGTAGATCAGGCAGTTTCTAATGAGCTGATCTATTTTTTAACCATTTTAACATCTCTGATTTTGCCGATGAACTGTCAGCTTTTAGAAACATTCATTCAAACATTAGTGATGTTCGATACCACCAATTTCATTTTCAATACTGAGTAAAATTCATGCTGGTATCGGCGATACCGATCCGATACTGATACTTTGTGCAATTACACCTAATGTGTCTGGTAAATCTGAAAAAAAAAAAGTAGTGTATTTCAAATCATAGCCTCACAAAAATACAAGAAATCCAAGTCATTTCTTGTATATATTTCAAACTTGAGGCAGCAGCCTTCTTCTTATACAAGCCAACAGAAAAACAGAAAAAACAGAGGACACAGCCATATACAATATATGAAAATAGTCTCAAGTTCAAGAAGAAAAGAAAATATGTAAAATAATAAACCCTATTACTAATCCAAGATGAACTCATGCAACTATTTTTTTGAAGTGTGTATTTATCTTGTTACTTTTCATAACCATATTAATTTGAACAACTTCAACAGCAACAGTGCTGGGCACCGCTTAAGTTCCATATTTTTACTTGTTACCTGGATAGTGCCTGCCTGCAGCACAGAAGGACTCGGCCACAGACGTCTGTCTTGCCCTACCAGCAGCAGCACCTGAAGCTGCGCTCTCCTCTTCTGTCCGATTGACAGCAAATGCCTCATACTCTGTGTTGTGGGACAACCTCAGGTGTTTCACGAGGTTTGCTGTGTTGCCACAACTTCTTACTGTTTTCCCACATGTATCGCACACTGCCTCTTGGCTGTTTGTGGAGCTGCAGTAGCTCCACACAGCACTCCGCTTCCGCTCCGCCATTGCGAGTGAGTGACTGACTGAGCGAGAGCGAGCACCGCGTGCTGTGCTTCCGCATTACGCTCTTACCCAGGCGGAAGAAAAAGTAGTTCCCACCAACTATGTCATTTATCCAAGATCTCGAAAGTTTAAATATTTTCCACTTTGTTCTTGTTAATGATATACATAATCTCAAATGACTGAAGTATCAAAAGGATCGATATTTTGATTTGAGAATCGATTTTAGAACCTAGAGATCTGGTATTGGAAGTATCGATATTTCAGTATCGATCCTCACATCACTATCAAACATCTCAGAGCAGTGCTGTCATTGAGGAAAGCAACATTGGTAAGCTCTTTAGTAGAGTTAAGAAGAGAAAAGTCCTGGGACCTCATGTATCAATGCTGCTTACACAAGAAAAACTTGCATATGCCAGGATCAGTGCTCACATTTAGATGTACCAACGCGAAAAGTTTGTTGATTCCTGTGCCATTTCACACCAACTCTGGAGGTACCATAGAAGTTGGTGACAAGCCGATTCTTGCGTTGACTACACTTTGGTCCGTTGGCGACACTGTGTGGCGCTGTTTGGTGACTGACATTATTTGACAACCGCACATACATCAGGCACAAAAAAGCCATCAACACAAACACAAACACTTGTTGGCATTACTTAAGTGGCTATCAAAGAGCCTTCACGATTGTGCTGAATGTGCAACTTTCAACAATGGCAGCACTTGCGCTGTTGGAGGACGGGGTAAATGGTGCAATAAGATGGGAGCGACATTTCAGGGAGCAGGAGGACTTGCTCCACAATTCTGGCCGATGAGCCGTTTCCGGTTACTACGGGCCATCCTCCTGCAAATTTGTGAGGAGCTGCGACCGGTGCCAGTGCCGACACTGGTGCTGAGCAAGCTCGGCTTCTTGGCCACAGGCTCCTTCCAGCAGGAGATGGTGGACCGTTCCGGGGTGAGCCAGTCAACCCTCAGCTGGGCCTGCCCTTGGTGGTGGACCTGATCATCCGCCTCTCCCACAGGTACATTAAATTCCCTTACGGTGCAGTTGAACAGGCCAATATTAAAGCGCAATTTCACGACTCACACATTCACTTGTTTTGTTGGTGAGAGGCTGCAGGCAGGTGCGGTGACGGACTTCTGGCTGCTGGGTGAGCAAATGCTTAGTTATATTTTGTTATTCGAGAAACTTAACTTGCACCAGTCACTTAAACCAATAGTGTGCAACACTGTGCTTTCACTGCAGGTGACAGTGGCTACCCCCTGAGAACCTGGCTGATGACCCCTCTCCACAACTCCCACACTTGTCCAAAAGCGGAGGTACAACAACCTCCACTCCCGCACTCAGTCAGTGGTGGAGAGGCCATCGGCCAGCTGAAGGGTCAGTGCCGCTGTCTGGACCGGCTTCCTTCACAATGTGGCCAACCTGCACGGCATTCCCCCATAAGGCCAGAGGCTGGGGGGATGGACGCCAAGCTCGGCCGGGCAGCCGTCCTCGCACGGCAGAATTAAATTTCCACAATGTGAATGGGTAAGAAGCAATTACACGATTCATGAAGCCAGATGGTCAAGCTGCTCATTGATCCCCGTTATTCTCCTAATAATGTCCTCCTACGACTGCAGGACCACCTGTGTGATGACCCTCCCACTGGATCCGTGTGAGCCAGAGGATGTGCTGCTGGGTCTGGGTGGGCTGGAGGACCGTTTGCCGCTTGTTGGCCTGGTGCTGGTGCTGGGGCCGGCAGACGGGCTGACGGATCAATTTCTGTTAAACATTAAACATATTGGTTTATTTAAATGGCTGATTCTGTGTATTTGTTGCATTTACATCTGTGGCAAACCATGTGGAAATGTTGCATAAGAAATGGAGTTGCTGCTTACCCTCCAGGCTCTTGGAGTCAGTGTGGGTGGCGGCGACAGTCCCCCCCACCCCCCACAGAAGTGCTGCCCATGACTACTGCCACCCGCTGCTCAAATTCCATCAGGTGCCCCTCTCCCTGACCCTCACCTGTCTGGCCGACACTCCTCTGGAGTGCAGCTGTACGCCACTTGACCTCCACCTTGAGGTCCGACCACTTTTTTTAATCGGGAAACATGCGCGGATTCTGGTGCTCGCACAGATCAGATTGATCCTGATTTCTTTTTCTGCGTGTGCAAATTTCGAGATTCTTACGACCACGTTTTTTTTAGTTTGAGATCCATGTAAGTATTTATACATGCCCAGCTGGCAGCCATATTTATTAGGGCCTGAGGTCCTCCGGGGCGAAGACCCTATTATGTTTGCTCGACACACTCGGCACTTCAAAAGTTAATTTGACCCCCTAAACATGCTCGAAAAGTCACCAAATTTGGTAAAAACATCGGGTGTGATAATTACAAAAAAACAACGCTCTACTCAATAGCGCCACCTACATACACAAATAACGCAGCCAATACATCAGTCATAACATTTTGAAATTTGCAGATGACTCAGTCATTGTGTCCATGCTGAGCAGGGATGACCCAGATCATGGACCTGTAGTGACTGGTGTAAATCTTCCCTTTTAAGTATCACTACAAACAAAACAAAAGAAATGATTACTGACTCCAGAAAACCCTTCACATGTCTCTCCTGTCAACATAAAGAACCAAGCCGTGGAGACAGTTGATAATTAAGTGCCTCAGCATTCACTTGGATAACAAGCCGTCCTTTGAGATTCATGTTGACGCTGTGTGTAAGAAGGCTCATCAGTGCTTGTATTTTTATCGAAAGATTTGTGGTATGAATGTTGACAGTATTTTTATGAAAATGTTTTACTCATGTTTTATTGAATCCCTTTTAACATTCTGTTTTATTTGTTGGTACGGTTCCCTTCCTCTTTAAAATAAAACCATTGTAAAACAGTGACAATTGCAGGGATCAATCTAAATGATCTCTCTGCCCTGTATCAAAGTATCCTTTGCAAGGCCTGTTCCAATCTGGCGGATCAGAGCCACCTGCTGGCTCATGAGTTCCCACTGCTTCTGTCAGGGGGGAGGTATGTCCTGCCAAAATGAAGGCCAAAAAGATTTAAACACTCTTTTGTACCTGCTGCCATTGCTCTGCTGAATAAGTCGATTTATTTTTATTCATCACTGGCCTTTGCTGCTTTTTTGTCTGGTTTTGTTTTAGCTATTTTTCTGTTATGTTGTGCTTTGTCAAAGTTGTTAGGTATGACTGCTGTAGCCATTTATGGACTGCTTGCTGTGGACCAAATTACCCCTCGGGATAATACAGATTCCTTGAACCTTGAACTAAAGCAGTGTTCCATGCACAAATTCAAACTGAAAGGGTAATCGGGTCACATTTATATATTTTAAAATTATTTTCTAATTAGTAGGCTACATAATTACCATACGGATTTGACGTGATGCACACATCTTCATCAGTGACACAACATTTGCTGTTAAAACAAGTCTTTGACACCCCCACCATGAACCACAAGTCACCTCACGTCAAATCCAAATTTGTGTACAAGAACTCAGACCTGTCATAAAATTTCATCGCAGAATACACTCAAATTGATAAATTCCACAGTTTGCATAGAAATAAATGTACACACGTTTTACACTTATCTTACACTCGCCTTTTGATAAATGAGGACCAGTGAGTGGCTTCATGTACAGACTGATGGAAACCAATCGAGTCTAGAAGAGAGTTAAAGACAGTACCCAGACCATCATTATCAACATCCACATGAATATTGAAGTCACCTACAATAATTATTACTTTATCTGTTTTAAGAACTAAACTGGATATAAACTCTGAGAATTCAAATAAGAATTATTATGCAAAATGCAGAAAATTGCAGTAAATTGCTTCTGAAACCTATAGGTTAAGTCAGAAAAATACATAATATTTTTGAACAGCTTGAATGAATGAATGAATGAATGACACTTTATTCACATAAGATATATGCAATGCTTTAGGGTGCTCTTACAAACCATCTGTTGGTTGTAGCCACTGAAAAAACAACACATAACAAGTTTCAACAGACACACATAAATATAGACAAACACATCCTTTGAAAACAACTGTATGTGTCTGGGTCTGATGAATAACAGAGGAAATATTTTTTTCAAAAAATAAAGCGTCATATTCTGCCATGCTCGACATGGTGGTGCAGTGGTCAGCACTGTTGCCTCACAGCAAGAGGGTTCCTGGTTCGAGTCCTGGCTCGGGCAAGGGATCTCTGAGTACTCTGGGACAATGTTAAATTGAAAATGAAGACCAAATCATTACTCCTGTGGAATCATTTGCAGTCCCATGATTGCATTTGATGACTACAAGTGACAAATGTTAAATCAAAGGCAAAATTATATGATTTGTTAAGAGCTGTATTTGTTAGAAAGGTATGACTATGACACCTCCATACATCATCTGTATTCAAAAGAAACCCATTTTGAAGACCCTATTATGTTTTAACAAATAATATTGTTAATGATATGAGATTCACTCACAGTGGTGTAACAGCATCCAGATGTCACTTGGGTGGATCTACACATTTCTAGATGTGTGTTATGTGGTTGTTTGTCTGATTATTCAAGTGTTTTTTGTTTTTGTTTGCTAGAGGTTCTGGAGGAAATGAATGAGAAGAATCAAATAGTTGATCCTGTGTTAATGACTGATTCAATTGCAAGGCTTCTTGTAATAACCACAGCATAACCCTGATCACGCAGACACAGACTTAGAAATTTGTAGCGTGAAAATAATAACAACAGTAACAATAACAGCAATTGGTTATTGGCCAGATTTCCTCGTCAGCCATTAAATCGAGAAAACAACGTTATAGGTAATTTTTAAAACATTACTGGCAAGATAAAATACATCACTTACAAACCTTTGTGCTGTGGAGACACATCCATCTTGGCACTGACATCCTGCAGGGACAACTTAGCCTGGACTCTGGCTTGCGCTTACTTATGGTTGATGTTGGCAGACAGAAAAAAAGAGTAAAACATGTTCTAGTCAAACAAGCCTAAATAAGTTAAAAATGTGTGAAATGCACTAGGCACACTACACAATTAGGCGCATACATGTGCGTACAGGGCATATTTATGTGAAGCATACTTTGCTAAATATACCATTTACCCATATCCATTTTTCCAGGCACATATCCACATGTGCTTACCTAACTTAAAGTTTCTTGGGGGAAAATGAATTTACCTTACCAGCAAGCAAACTCAAACTTAGCTTAGCCCGGGCTGTTTGATTTAAATATTGGGTAGTACCACCATGATAAAAAGGATTCAAGGATCTTTATTGTCATACCGCTCACATTTCCATGTTTGTGGTATGAAAATCAGAACTAAGGTCAAGGGACAGCAAAAGATAGAAAAAATAGTAAAGACAGAGTAAAAACAGAATATGGGTTAAAGTGTGTCAATATAAGTTAGGTATTGTCGTTGTCGTTGTCCTCCACTTTATCCGGTAGGTCCGGGTCGTGGGGGCAGCAGCCTTAGCAAGAAAGCCCAGACTGTCCTCTCTCCAGCCACTTCGACCAGCTCTTCCGGGGTATCCCGAGGCATTCCCAGGCCAGCCAAGAGATTTCATCCCTCCAGCATGTCCTCGGTTGGCCTCGAGGCCTCCTCCTGGTTAGGCATGCACCCTCCCTTGGGAGGTGTCCAGGAGGCATCCTCACCAGATGCCCGAACCACCTCAACTGGCTCCTCTCAACATGGAGGAGCAGCGGTTCTACTCTGAGTCCCTCCCGAATGACTGAGCTTCTCACCCTGTCTCTAAGGGGGAGCCCAGCCACACTGCAGAGGAAACTAATTTCGGGCGCTTGTATTCACGATCTTGTTCTTTCGGTCATTACCCAAAGCTCATGACCATAGGTGAGGGTTGGAACGTAGATTAACCGGGAAATCGAGAGCCTCGCCTTCTGACTAAGCTCCCTCTTCACCACAACGGACTGGTTTAGCCCCTGCTTCACTGCGGACGCCGCCGCAATCCGCCTGTCAGTCTCCCACTCCATCCTACCCTCAACTTGTGAACAAGACCCTGAGATACTGAAACTCCTGCACCTGAGATAGGACCTACCCCTCCGACCTTGAGTGGGAAAACCACCCTTTTCTGGCTGAGGAGCATGGCCTCAGATTGTAAATATAGTAAATATGTTAGCTAATGTTAGCTTTATGGTTAGAAATTTATATATATATATATAAAATACAGTATAATAGTATATTAATATCAGTTTAAGGTAGATTTAGAGTAGATAAAAAATACGTGATTAATTGTGAGTTAACTATGGACAACCATTAATTGGATGAATTTTTTTTTATCGACTGACAGGTATAATTATATATATATATTATATATAATTATATAAAATTATGTAAATATAATTATATATATATATAAATAAATATATATAAATATAGAAATAAAAATATATATAAATATAGAAATAAATATATATAAATATATATAAATATATATATAAATATATATAAATAAATATATATATAAATATATATATATAAATATATATATAAATATATATAAAAATATATAAATATATATAAAAATATATATAAATATATATATATAAATATATATATATAAAATATATAAATATACATATAAATATATATATATAAAAATATATATATGGTGGGCAGTTCTCTGGCCCTCTTATTTTGAAAAGGAACACAAGTGTGATTTGCAGCGAAAACACATAAGCAATTATCAATTTGCAGTGGTGTGATACATTGACTTGGAAACACAGTGTGTGGAATTTATTTAGAGCACAAGGGAGTCCGGGTTTGCACGACGATTTGTCTGCTTCTTAGTCTTCTTTTGAGTGTTCCCCGGGAAGATCTGCCCCTTGATGAGAGATTTTAATCAAGGACCTATAAGACTGAGGGTTAAATTTGAAAATATAATTTTTTTCTATCAGAGTTCTATACCAGAGTTTTCTCTTTTTATCTCCCTTTCCCTCTTACTTATAGGATGAGACCAAAACATAGCAATAATAACCCGGAGTCATAGGACTTCTGGAAATAATGGTCGAACAATACATTACAATGAGCCTACCAACAATACCATTACCAGGATATATTTCAAACTGATCCAGGCAATCCACCATAATCACATCATCCAGGAATCCACGACAAATAATTCCTTTCCTAGAGGCATGATGAGACAGGTGAATAGACTAACCTTATTTATTAAACCAGCCTCTCCAAATGAATATACAACACAACAGATTAAACAGAACACCAATCAATGGATGTTCAATAACATGAAAATATTACAAAATCACTATGACACAATAATTTCAAACATACTATCGGAGCCACCTAACTTCGAACCCCAATCAGCGGAGAAAGCTTGGTTTTTTGCAACCATAAGATACAAGAAACACCTGCGGCCTGAAACGAGAGTGGAATTCAATAATTTGATTCAATTGGAACCAACACACTCTCCTACTAACACAGACCTGGACCGAGAGAATTGGCCTCCGCTACCAACTGCGGCTCAACCTTGCGGAGGGTCTTGGCGGCTTTCACCCCCCCAAAGACACATGAGGAAGAATTCCACTCATCGGACCAGTCCTCCTCCTACAGAGGGGAGAAAAGGGAAATCCAGCTGTCTCAGAGAAATTCTTTACCCAGGACTTCGTCTGCTTCCTCCTCTCATGTACCTCAACACATTACTACTAACCAAACCCCCATCACGAGCTCCAACTTGCTTCAGATTTCTCCTTCCCACTCCAATTTGGAACAACCCCCTGCCTTCTTACCTAACCCTACTCCCAACTTTAGTGGGACAGGTGACAGACCTTCCACTCTACCACCTACCCCTATCCCTTACCCTAACCTTACCCCTGATCCCTTGCCTAAACCTAACCCTCAGGGGGGACTGGGTCAATCCCCTGTCCTTTTACCTAACCCTAACCCTCAGAGAGGACTGGGCCAATCCCCTGTCCCTTTACCTGACCCTAACCCTCAGGGAGGACTGGGCCAATCCCCTGTCCCTTTACCTGACCCTAACCCTCAGGGAGGACTGGGTCAATCCCCTGTCCCTTTACCTAACCCTAACCCTCAGGGAGGACTGGGTCAATCCCCTGTCCCTTTACCTAACCCTAACCCTCAGGGAGGACTGGGTCAATCCCCTGTCCTTTTACCTAACCCTAACCCTCAGAGAGGACTGGGCCAATCCCCTGTCCCTTTACCTGACCCTAACCCTCAGGGAGGACTGGGCCAATCCCCTGTCCCTTTACCTGACCCTAACCCTCAGGGAGGACTGGGTCAATCCCCTGTCCCTTTACCTAACCCTAACCCTCAGGGAGGACTGGGCCAATCCCCTGTCCCTTTACCTGACCCTAACCCTCAGAGAGGACTGAGCCAATCCCCTGTCCCTTTACCTGACCTTAGCCCTAACCTTACCCCTGATTTCTTGCCTAAACCTAACCCTCAGGGAGGACTGAGCCAATCCCCTGTCCTTTTATCTAACACTAACCCTCAGGGAGGACTGGATCAATCCCCGGTCCTCTTACCTAATCCTAACCCTCAGAGAAGACTGGACCAATCACCTGTCCTTTTACCAAATCCTGACCCCCTAGAGGGATCTTGCCAATCCCCTACCCAGCTATCTGAATCAACCCCTCTGGGAGTTCCTGGACAACCTTCTTCTTTAGCCCGAACCCATCAAACGGATACAGAGAAGGTTCAAACTCCCTTAACCTCTAAAACTTACCGTTCTTCAGCTCTGCCTCACACCATCCATCCCTTGCCGCAGGATATCTCTCCAAAACCTCAAAGAGATCCCCGCCATCATAAGACCTCTCAATGGAAAGGAGAAACACTCAGAATTCCCTCCCTGAACTTAGGGGGTCTCACGGAGGAATACACCAAACACTTACCTCTTTCAGACCGGGATGGAACCCCTAAAAGGACGATGACCACCACGGCAGATGTCCATATGGACCAACGTCCAGCCTCTCCAAATCTGCACCAAAGACAAGAAAGGAATATTCAGGGAGGGCCATCTACACGGACCCCAATAGGTGGGAAAAACAATAATAAAAAAACACAGCCTGCACCGACCATGCCATTCTCTAATGTCGCGGTGTTGCTGGAGGATTTCCTCTCCGCCTCCTGGTCGGATACAGTGGCGCTGCATGGCCTGAACCATCCCCCCTCCTCCACACCTGCGTCTCCCGGGGTCCCTCCGAATATAGAAGTGGATATCAAAACGCGGAGGGAACTTGGACAAACCCGACAGATGGACAATGGTTCCCGTTCCCCCCAAACACGACAACCTGTTTTGAATACCGACCTAATTAACATCGAACTTAATACTGATAATACAGGGGCTTACTTACCGTTAATTACGACTTCGACTGTAAATGACGACGCCTTCACCTCAGGGGACCCTCTTTCTGCTCCCCCTAAAACAAATCAAAGAACGGCCACTTACCTTGGGGGCGACGGCTAACCTTGTGCTGCAGGATTCGGGTGCCCGGAAGTCCAATTTAAACCCCAGCTTCTTGGACCGAGGGGAGTTCACGGTCCCTTCAAGGGGCTCAGAAAATTCTAACCCTACCTCATCTGCGAGACCAGCCCACTCCGCCCACAGAAAAAAACCCACATGCCATGAGAGAACATTTTATAAGATCTCTACATGGAATTTAAAAGTGGAGTCACCTTTTTTAATCGTGGGGGACTCAAATCTGGCCAGAATCCCCCGTTTTGACATTCCAGATCTTCAAGTTGACAGCTTTCCTGGGGCACAGGCTCATCATTTAACAAGAATTATTAGGAAATTACCAATACATCCGAATACCCATAAAGTCATCTTGGCTGTAGGTCTCAATAATGTGATGATGGAAACAGTCATAAAACAATTTCACCAGCTTTATTAAGCGGCAAAGGACATCTTCCCACATGCAGAAATATTCTTCCCGTTGATCCAGGTTTCTAAAAACCAAAACAGAAAAACTCAGGACAGGATGACTCAATTAAACCAATTTAATAAAAAATACAGAATTCTACACGGCATCCAGGACAGCAACTTCAAGGTGAAGCCGGACCAGGTACACTGGACAGCATCTACAGCAGATGCCATCCTTACAAATGTTAGACCAGTTAAACTGCTGAGGGAGCGTACGGGACTTCCCGACCCTGTGGATAGTAATATCCTGAACCTCTCCCTCTCATACGTCCTGAATAACGCTGAACACAGCGTACTAGAGAAAGGTCTCTTTGTTCCGACTCCAACTACTACAAATAAAAATGACCTACGTCGCAGTCTCTATGATTTCCATAGACGACTAAAACTAAGATATTACTTTAGAGATGCTGTCTCCAGTCAGTGAGCCAAGATTCACTGGGCCCTCATTCTGGGAACCCTCTGGTACCAACAGTCCACCGGAACAAGAAAGGATGATAGAGCGGGACAATTTTATGTTGGAGGAATTCCACCTAAAAAAAGAATCAGAATTCAATTTAACACCTCTGGAAAAAGAAGCTGTAAAACAACTACAACAAAACCTTGATTTAATTATTAAACCGGCGGACAAGGGTTCTAAAATTGTTATACAGGACAAAACACAGTATCTAATTGAAGCAGACAGACACCTTAGGAACACGCTGCATTATAAACCCCTACAAGCAGAAACCCAACATCAGCTGCACCTCATTATAGAAGACCTATACAAACAGAAATTAATTTCATATAAACAAAAAAACTTACCTCAAAGGTCCAGCTCTCCTGCGTCCGAGGAAACTCTCCCTCCTACCAAAAATACACAAAGACCCAGAGACCTGGACAGTTCCACATCGGATTCCACCTGGTAGACCCATCGTCTCTGATTGTGGGAGCGAATCCTATCGGATCGCAGAATATATCGACTCCCACATAAATCCTCTCTTTCTCAGAAACATGGCAGCTATATCAAAGACACATATGATTTCTTGGAAAAGATCAGTTCGATCGAAGTTCCTCCTGACACGCTACTCTTCTCAATCGACGTAGACTCACTGTATACCAACATCGATACCAATCTAGGACTCCACGCAGTTAGGGAGGTTTTTTCCAGATTTCCGGATCCCTCTAGTCCAGATGATGCTCTCCTGGAACTGTTGGAAATCAGTCTTAAGAAGAATGACTTCATCTTCAACTCTTCCTCTTACCTTCAAGTCCACGGGACAGCGATGGGGAAGAAGTTTGCACCCACGTATGCCAACATATATATGGCGGAATGGGAGAGGACGGCATTCTTGAAGTGCTCTAAACTCCCCATTCTTTACCTAAGATATCTGGATGACATATTCGGCATTTGGAGTCATTCCCGTGAGGACTTTAATCATTTTTTTAACATCTTGAATGAACATCATAACACGATTAAACTGAAGGCTAGTGTACAGACAGAGGAACTCCAGTTTTTAGACACAACGATCTTTTTTAAGAAACATAGGAACCATTGGAATCTGGCAACCCGCGTGTATTTTAAAGCCACAGACACACACGCACTCCTACATAAACACAGCTTTCATCCCCGACACACTTTTAAAGGCATTGTTAAATCCCAGTTGATAAGATTCCACCGCTTGTGCACAGGTCAGGAGGATGTAGAAAAAGCCACAACCACTCTTTTCAAGGCTTTATGTCAGAGGGGCTACAGTAGGTCTTTCCTGAGGGAAATCAAAAGGGAAACATTAGGCAGAACAACTGTCCCCGCTTCCCAACCTACTGAAAACAGGATTATTAACCTCGTAACTCCTTTTTCCTCCTCCTCTGTTACATTAACCTACAAAAGAGACGGAATTTTACTCAACTTCAAAATGACATGCCATTCTTTTCACAATTCTCCATTATCACAGCTTACCGCAGAAACAAAAACCTCAAAGACCTTCTCGTCCATGCAGGATTTACTAACGAAAGGGAGACAAACAATGTACATTTTAGAAGACAAAATTTTATTTATAACCCACATAGCAACAAAGGAACCCCATTGGATGACACACTACAGTTAGATTCATCCAACCTGGTTTACATCATCTTGTGCAAACATTGCCAAAAACTCTATGTGGGACAAACAAAAAACAAACTGAAAGACAGACTATCAACATCTATATTGTATTCGTAAAGAAACCGAGCCAGCTCTCCTCCATCGCCACTTCAGAGCGCATGTGTTACCAACCTGGTCCTCTTGGGGGCACTGTCCACCGCATCCCTGTCACTCCGCGGGAGGAGAGCAAAGGAATCAGAGACGACCCCCCTTTTTTTAAATACTGCTTTTTAATCACTAAGGATCCCCCCCCCCTTTTTTAAACTTTCTTCAATTGAACTACAAAATGCACATCTTTACCTACCTGTTGAGATCCACTGGTGGCAGAGAGGGTATTGCTCTTACCACCAGTCCAAAAATTGCAGGATCGATTCCAAGGCCAGCACAGAAGGATGACGTACAGGTCTTCAAAATAACATAGTCAAGGGTTATATATGACCTCCTGTTATGATCGTTTACAAAAAAAAGGATCAAATAGAGGATATTTAAGGTATGCGACAAGCCCGTGCTTTTCCTCTTCTTAACAGATAAGGAATTTTCCCTTCCCCTAACCCTAACCCATCAGAACCCTATGCACCAACTTTCAGCCTCCTACACCTTACGGTTCCAAAGTGCACCACTTTGGGTGGGGTGGTACTCTTACCTTATACCTAACCCAAACTCTAACCCTAACCCTAAACCTAACCTTAAGCTTAACCCTAATAGTTGCTTGTTCGTCAATAACTCCACCCCCTTTGCTCCAATCAACTTGAAACTTTCACCAATCACTCTGCCGACCATCAGAACCCTATGCCCTAACTTTCAGCCTCCTACACTTTACAGTTCCAAAGTGCACCACTTTGGGTGGGGTGGTATTCTTACCTTATACCTAACCCTAACGCTAACCCTAACCCATCAGAACCCTATGCACCAACTTTCAGCCTCCTACACCTTACGGTTCCAAAGTGAACCACTTTGGGTGGGATGGTACTCTTACCTAGGACAGGACTGTGATTTCCAATTATAAAAACACTTTTATTAGAAAAATATTTTAAAATGAGCAACAGACTAAATGAATACCAATGGATATAATAAGGAGTGCAAGAGGAATTACCGAAAGGAAAAGGGGACAGGGCTGGGGCTTACCACGACAGCTGTAACGAAAAGGGGAGGGATCCAAAAAAACTACACTGCACCCGTGACACAGCAAACCAAAAAAAACATGAATAAGGAACCACCAGCAGGGGGACCGCTGCCGCTCTGGGCCCTCAACACCTGTCAAAGAAAAGAAAAGAACACCATTAAAAACATGAAATCAAGGCGAACCTCACACACGAACAAAATATCGCCACCACAAACCCAACAGAAACTATTTTACATCCAAATGATCAAATGGGGAACAAAAGGCAATAATAATAATAATAATAATAATAATAATAATAATAATGGTTCTAAACAATAAATCAGATATAACCCACAAAACTTAACAATAATAATTCAAAGAAAGAACTAACAAATAGAAAAGGAATAAACTCAAGTAATTGAGGAAATGTCTCCAAGAGGGATGGCTCAGCGCCGATGAGGGTCGGGATGCCCTCTCTTGGCCCACGTTGAGGCTCTTATAAAGGCCGTAGTGCACGGCTTTAACCGCCATTACTGGGAGCAGAGCCGTTATGAGCCGAATCAGCAAGTATCAAGAATGAAGAGGAGAAAAGAAGAAGAAGAACCAAGACAGCAGCGAGGCTCACAGCGGCAATTGACGGCCGCGCACTGCAAAATAAACAAGTTAACCTAATTAAAATGTGGATGAAGGGCATGACAGAATAACAAAAGCTAAGAATAAACATTTCCTACCGGAGAGCAGAATCGTGGCATCAGACGAGGTAGGAGGAGGAAGCCCGCAGCCCAGACTACACAAACCATGTCCGGGAGAGGATAATCAAAACACCACGGAACATCGGCAGCTTGACAACGAAGGCAGACAATTACGCATCTTACCCACAGAAACTGTACCACGCACACACCGGCCCAAGGGAGACAACCCAGCTCCCGGTAACACCACACCGCTGGACCGAGCAAAACCGGAGTAAACACGGGGCCCAGGACACTGAATAATCGAGCAGAGAAAGCATGCATACCTTTGTGTTGTAACCCGATTTGTTTACCAGCGAGACGCCACCACGCACGGCTGTCGGCTCCGTAAAGGAGGGAGAGGAAGCGGAAAGGACGGAGAAGGGTCCGACCAGGTCTATTTATAGGCGACCACTCACTAATTGTCTGCCACACTGCCCCTCACGGTGGGAAGTGTAGCGCCATCCTGCCACACATGCACCAGTTTCTCAGCATCACTCTGGGAAAGGATATTCCTAATCTTAGCGATACTTGGCAGATGGAAGAAGGCGGTCCTAGTCACATGCTTTATGTGGGAGCTGAAGGAAAGGTCCTGGTCAAAAATGACCCCAAGGTTCCTTGCACTTGTACTCGGTGTCAGGGTGATGCCATCTAGAGCAGTGATCCGATTCAAGAGCGTGTCCCTGAGGTGTTTAGGTCCAAACACGATGACCTCAGTTTTATCTGAATTGAGCATTAAGAAGTTAGAGGACATCCAGGATTTAATGTCTTTTAGGCAGTCTTGAAGATTAGTAAGCTGGCTTGTGTCGTCTGGCTCCATCGACAAGTAGAGTTGCGTGCCATCCGCATAACAGTGGAAGTTGATTGAGTGCTTCCATATTATGTCACCTAATGGGAGCATGTAAAGAGTGAGGAGAATCGGTCCTAAAACTGAACCCTGTGGTACACCATATGTAACTCTGCTGTACTCTGAATAGTCATTATTAACATGAACAAACTGAAACCTATCTGATAAGTAGGACTTAAACCATTTTAGGGCAGTTCCTTTAATCCCAATTTCAAGGTCTAGTCTCTGAAGCAGGATGTTGGATTCACATGCAGCAATGAGGTCCAAAAGGACAAGTACAGAGACGAGACCTCTGTCTGAAGCTCTAAGAAGATCAGTCGAGACTCTGACCAGTGCTGTTTCAGTGCTATGGTGTTCCCTGAATCCAGACTGGAAGGCTTCAAAGAGCTTGTTGCTGTGCAGATGTTCATGTTGCTGCTCCAGGACAACCTTCTCAAGGATCTTGGAGATGTAGGGGAGGTTGGATATCGGCCTATAGTTGGCAAACACATCTGGGTCAAGAGAAGGTTTTTTTCAGTCAAGGGTTGATGACAGCCACCTTAAAGGCCTGTGGCACATAACCTGTGACTAAGGAAAGATTAATTAGGGCCTGAGCCTGAAGGTACTTCAGGCGAAGTAGGAAGCCACACAACTAAAAGATAATTTGAGATAATCTGGAGCGCTATAACTCCTCCCACGAATGTATACCCTCAATAAATGGCCTATTTTAAAACTTTTTTCATATATAGGGCGCACCGCATTATAAGGCGCATGGAATAGAAATGACTGTAGTGGCTGGGGTTGCGTTATGCATCCACTAGATAGAGCTGTGCTAAAGGGAATGTCAACAAAACAGTCAGATAAGTCAGTCAGTCAAACTTTATTAATAGAATACAAACCAACGTTCTGACAACTCCGTTCACTCCCAAAACAAGTTAGTGCATTCACAAAAATGGAGGGGAACTTTTCCCTGATTCTGTAAACACGTAAAAGAAACTGATATCGCTATGGTAAATCAAACGTTAGTGCAATCACAATATAGTAACTCTCGAAATACCCCGCAAAGTGGGCATTAAAGAGGTTGAATGCATCTGGCAAGGAGGGGTCCCTTAGGCATTGTGCATTCCTGGTGTTGTAGTCCGTGATGCAC
Source organism: Aulostomus chinensis (assembly GCF_037954235.1). Classification (NCBI taxonomy): domain Eukaryota; kingdom Metazoa; phylum Chordata; class Actinopteri; order Syngnathiformes; family Aulostomidae; genus Aulostomus; species Aulostomus chinensis. The sequence goes on from NC_141321.1 coordinate 2,591,016, forward strand.
TTGATGCCCTTCCACATGCGCCGGGGTTCATTTGTGTTGAAGTGACCTTGGATTTTCTGGGCGTATGTGGCTTTAACCCTCGCGATGCCTGCCTTCAATACTCACCTCTCTGAGTGCTGATGCCTCACCTGCCTTGAATGCAGCGTCCCTGGCTTTCAGCAGCACTCTCACTTCAGCATTCAGCCAGCGTTTCTGGTTAGGGTAGCAGGTTCCTGTCCTGGTGGTGGTGACATCATCAGCACACTTGGAGATGAAGCCAAGGATGGAGGAGGTGTATTCCTCCAGATCCACCTCTCCCTCATAGGTAGCTGCCTCTCTGAAGACATGCCAGTCTGTGCACTGAAAACAGTTCTGGAGCACAGAGGCTGCATCACTAGGCCACACAGTGACTGTCTTCGTTGTTGGCCTGATCCGTCTCAGCAGGGGGTGGTACGTTTAGCGCCAGCAGGACGGAGATGTGGTCTGAGAGGCTAAGATGGGGCGTGGAAGAGCTCTGTACGCACCATAAATGTTGCTGTAAACACAGTCCAGAGTGTTTTCTCCCCGTGAGGGGAAGTTGACATGCGTTACGGCCACAGCCGTTTGGAGGTTCTCCCCCTTTTGTGTGAGTGTTGCGAGAGTGCATGTGGGTGTGCGTGTGATCGCTCCCAGGGATGATACCGCTGATCCTGGACACCTGTGCGGACGGCCCCTGATTGGACGGACGATCAGCCAATCACCAGCAGGCTGCCTCATAAGAAGTTGACCGACCAACACTCCGTAGCAAGCTGTAGCCAGCCATGCTCATGTGCCTACTTGTTCAGATGGACTACTGTGTTACTGTAACTTTGTGAAACTTGTGATTGTGTGAGGCACTAGTTTTGTAGTATTAGACACACTAGGTTTGGATGCTGTTAGTTTTGGTTGTGTGATCTACCCTTTTTTGTACTAGTTAGTTACCCTATAACTCTAGGTTAGAGTCTCCCTTTGTTCTCATTTTGTTGCCTTGCAGTAATCCCTTAGTTATCTGCCTCACTTTCATTGTCCAAACAAGCGACTTTATTAATTAAATACTTTTTTGAACCCTTTCTTGGTTCATTTTATGTTACTTCCCCTTTTCCCTTAAAACGAGCTGGTTGTAACAACATGCTGGTAAAAATTGGTCCATCAGTTTCACCTGATTAAAGTCTCCTGCAACCACACACAACCCCTGCGGGTGTTTTGCTTGAAGCGAGCTAATGGTGTCGTGCAGCTCCTTCAAGGCGTCATTAGCATTAGCAGCCGGCGGGATGTAAACAATGGTGACAAACACTCAAACTCTCATGGCAGATAGTACGACAGACATTTCACAGCCATTAGTTCTATTGCCTCGGAGCAGTGGCACAGTTTGAACACCAACGTTCATTCACGTACATACAGAGCCCTCCTCCTGTGTTTTCCAAGATCTGTGGTCGCGGTCTGCTCGAATAGCCCGTCGATCTGGAAGGCTGAGTCCAGCATGTTTTTGTTGAGCCAAGTTTCCGTGAGGCAGAGAACAGCACAGTTCCTCATGTCTACATAAACACTGATGAAGCAAATCCATCTTGATGTCCAGTGAGTGGACATTGGCCAGAAAAAGAGTTGGTATCGGTGGTCTGCTAGCCTTTAGTTGGGCTATCACGCCAGCATGCTTCCCTCTCTTTTGTTGTCGGGCACACCGCTTCCTCTTGCCGGCTGCTCGCCTTACTCTGCTGCGCCACTGCTTTGACCTTAGAACCCTCAGTCTTCCAAGTATCAATTTCAGCTTCGGTGAAATAGTGATAGCTGAGCTGTCTTTGATGGCCATCAGTTTGGCTGGGCTGTATTTGATGGATGAAAAAGACAAAAGGGATGAAGACAAAGGCTTAATACCAGGAGTTTGAGAAGCCGCTACACCGCTGTGCACCGCCATCTTGTCAAGAACTGACCCAACACGGAGACAAAATTCAAATGAGTACTTGGTCCATGGTCAGTGTCCTACATCTTCATCATTCAATCCCTGCTGCATGTTCTTTGAATGTATATGTCTTCTGAATTGCATCTGTATGTTATTTTCTGGGGGGGTTGAATGCAATGAGTGGAGGTAGTCTTTGAGACAAACCATCTGGCATGCAAGGTTACTAAAATTGCAGTATCTATCTGGGTGACAGTCCATTCATTTTGATTTGTTGATGATTAGAATCACTCAACTCATTGCATTCATTGCAAGCAAATAAAGTATGACCAAATTTATTTTGCATTTATCTCACTTAAAGTATATGATGTCCATTTCAGATTTCAAGTCAATTCAAGTCAAGTCAATTTTATTCATTTCACACCAAATCACAACAAAAATTATCTCATGACACTTTACAAATAGAGCAGTTCTAGTACCACACTCCTTCAATGAATTGTCAGGTTTCAAGTTTCAGGTATCAGACACATTTTGTTGTAATTTTCTGCTTTTTTACATAATAATCTCTTATAGTGGTACATAAGTGCCTTTGAATGCATGACAAGTATTACACTTTGCACCTACAACAAAATGTTATAATGAAGTGTGCATGTTGTCATAATGTACTGTATTTTGAATACCTTTACAATGCACATCAATAAAAAATTGCAATTACACACAAAATAGGCAAAACATGGCAAAAGTTGGCCTGATTATAATGAAACTTGCCCCGAGGGTTGGCCATGTCGTGTAAAGCACAAAATGGAAAAACTAACTTGCATCAATGAACATTTGTGCAAAATGTTGCCACAACCGGTGCCAAAACTTCAAATAAATCATATCTAAAGATCAAAGTCCAGTTGATACTAAATTTCGTGCAAGGGTTCACTTTACCATACTGAGCTTACAAAATTAAAAATGACAAATTTCTGCTGATATTTGTCAAGTAAAGTCAGTTTTATTTATATAGTGCCAAATCATAACAAAAGTTATCTTATGACACTTTAAAAGTAGAGCAGGTGTAGTACCAAATTCCTTCAATGAATCTACACCCAACAATTCTCCATCAGCAAGCACATCAGGCAGCTGCAAAAATGAAAACCTTCCTTTTAACAGGCAGGAACGTCGAGCAGATCCAAGCTCAATGGGGACGGCGTTCTGCTTTGACCAGTTGGGGGGAAAGAGAGCAGGAGAGCAGGACAGAGAAAAAGACAGATAATGGAGAAAGGCAGATATACAGAAGGAGAAGGGCAGACATAAAGAGATAGAGAAAGGAGGAGAGACTGATGGAAAGACGAGGACGTGAGCAGGTGGTGCTTTGGGTGGTAGCTTGAGCCTCTTCAGGTCTGTAGCCTCCTTCAGCAGTGACCGGGATCTGGAATGCAGAGAGCCTGAAGGCCCGAATAAGACAAGTTAGTAACACATATGTGTATGATTATATATGACACATATAGGAGGACAGAGAGGAAAGAGAGGAGGAGAGAGAAGCCTAAGACTGTCTAGTAGTTTAAGCCTATAACAGCATATCTAAGGGCCAGCCTAAGCAGCCCAACTATAAGCCTGATCAAAAAGGAAGGTCTTAAGTCCATTCTTGAAGTTAGAGACGGTGTCTGCATCCCTGACTGAAACTGGGAGACGGTTCCACAGGAGGGGAGCCTGATACCTGAAGGCTCTGGCTCCCATTCTACTTTTAGAAACTCTAGGAACCAGCAGTAACCCTGCATCCTGGGAGGGAAGAGTTCTAGCTGGATAATAAGGGACCATGAGTTCTGTCAAATATGAAGGTGCCTGACTGTTTGGTGCAGTTATTAAATCTTTTTTTAATAGGGGTTACAATTAGCCATCTATGACAACAACAGAAAATTACAAATTTTAGCCACAAGATGTTGCTTTAATGACAGATAATGCATTTTGTCCTTAAACTCCCATTGGCAACATTGCTCCATTTAAAAGCTTATTTTGGTGTGAAAAATGATTAAAAAAATGTTATATTACTTTCAAAACAGACAGTGTTGTGTATCTTGGAAAAAAAATGGTCCTGTTTCTATTAAATGAGACTGAGTGAGACTGCGCAGATTCGCCGCTGTCTGTCTTGTGCTATCTGTCCAAAGATGTCCAAAGCACAGAGAAAAACCATGCACAAAGTACCTACTCTCACTTTAAATGAGTGGGTCCAGTTGGAGGGCATAGGCTTATCCACTGATTGACCCAATACTAAGTTTGTTGGGATAGCACAGATGTGTGAATAAAGTGTTGCAGAAGGTGAAAATGATTGAAATTGAACAACATGCTAATTTGCTGTGGAATTCTGAAGGAAACTTGATCTGAGGAGTCCTGGATTTGTTGCTATCATTATCAGCACGTCTATAGACTCTCATTTTGTTGTGTAATGTTAACTGCATTAGAACAATACCAGCAATTGCAGTATCAGCCAAAGATATAAATAATTCACATAGGATCAGCTAACTCTTCTCAGGTTGCTGTAATATATCCTGTTAACAGTGTGCTTGCATCAACCACCAGAAAAAAAAATACTAGTGGGCAGGTGATATCCCCATCTTATCCAGCATGTCTTGTTTTTGGTTGAGTGAGGATTTAGGCTCCAGTCTCTTCTTGAACAATGGCAACTTCCACACATTGTGACATCAGTGCTGCAGGCATTGAAATCCTCTAGGGAAAATGATATGCAAGCGTTTCTCTTTTGCAACAGGAAATGGGCAAAACCTTGCCTGAAATAATGACGATAGCATTTTGTTGTGTGAAGGAAGCCACTCCTGACAGCAGAGGCTAAAGGTTTCCTGTTGTGAGCTTCACCGAGTGCTGACGGGATGGCTAAAGAATGCTTGGTCAAGAGCTCCTGAGAGCCTGTGTTTCATAACTATATACCAAAATACATAATTCAATTTAGGTTTCGTTATGCATTCAGGAGGTAGTATTTGTAAATCAGAATCCAAACTCCTGTTTAGGTTTCTATGTTTTCAAGGTATTAAAAGTTTGACTCTAAAAACTAAAACTAAACTTTTTACTTTCTGACAGAAATGTTTATTTTCCAGTTCAGACTCGCTTGAATTCATATCCCCTGGAATGTTCCCATGTATGAAACAAAAAGTTTTGTCTGAACCCTCCCCCATTGGACAACTTGATGAGACAAAATCTCATCTATCACATATCATGAGACATACTTGGAGCAAGTAGACCTCATAATAAAATATTGTTTTGCTTTTTAGTGAAATTTTCTCTAACACTTTCTGTGAGTACTGCATCTATTGTGTATTAAAAGGCCATTCATAGCCCATTATGTCAACACACATAAACACATAATCTATTAGTATGCATTATATCAACAGATTTAAAACATTATAGATGAAGTTTTTAATGCATTAAGTCTAAATGTTCAAGATCAAATACTCATGACAACTTATTAACTTGATGTTAATTGTGTTTAGAATACATTATAAGCATCTTTACACACTCAACAATCAACAGTAGTAAGGATTCAAAATTATATAATACACTATGCAGTATCATAAATTATCATTGTATGTTAAGTAAAGTGAGGCACATGTTTATGCATCTGAAATCAATAATGCTTCATTATGATTTTGTAGGTGCTAGGTAAAGTGTAATACTTTTTCCTGCACTCAAAGGAATTTATGCCCCTTTTTAAGTGGTTATGATGCAAAAAGCAGAAAACTGTAGTGAAATGTTTATGAAGCCTTTACATCAGTACCGTTTACGACTGTACCTATAGTGTTGTCACAAACCAGGAGCATGCAGTATCAGTACCTGACTATTTGCGGGAAAATTAGTGATGAGGTACAATACTTCAAATACTCCACTATTTCAAATTCTTCCAAATATTTTAGCAAATCATGTGTTTATTTTGTCTGGTCATTGGTCCACCAGGAGGACGTGCATGTGGATGTGGAAACTGCAGGAAATGGAAAATCTAAGCTGCAGGAGGGAAACTCTTCTCCCTGTACAGCCTGAAATCAAATTTTAAAAAAGCGCTCCACTACTAGCACAATGGATTATAAAAAATGTACAAATGTTATCATAATACATTTGATGTGTTGGCACTCAATCGATATGAATCATAAAGAAATCATGAGGGTGTTTTGGTTGTTTTTTAAAATTTTTTTATATCATCAAAAATTCAAAAATGAGCAGCCTGAGGAAAAGTATAACAGCTATGACAGTTCTTACATGACAGTACACAATATATACATATTGTGTCATGGTGGTTTTGAATGATCTGTAAATTAATACAGTCTCTTCGATCATGAACGTGCAAATGTTCACAAGCTGTTGCTCTGTTCACCGAGGGGAAGTGAGGATCAAACCAGTGACCCTTTCATTGCTAGATAGCCCCTTTCACCTCTGACCCATGACAACCCTGTATTCATATTAATCATGTAAAATAAATAAAATAAAACTAATGACAAGTCCCCCAGTCAGTACGGAAAACCTTGGAAAAGAGACTAATGCTTTGGTCAAGTTTTTCGCAAGATTTCAGAGCTAGTGGTTTTTTGGTTGCTCACACATATGCAAGAGATATCTGAGATAAGGCTGGTCTGGAGCTGGAATTTGTGTTTTCAGAGCAAAGACAGCAAAAGGAAAGGGCAATGTTTGATGAAAGTTGTAAGAGTTTGAGCCTTTGCTGGGTGACAGTCAGGTTTGAGCCTGACAATTTTTAAAATTGTTTTGCTGGTCAAAATCCCTGGATCGGACTCATTAAACTTGGTCATCAAGCCACATATAATAAACCAAAACACCATGGAAATTGAATTTTAAAATTAAAATTAAGCAACACACTAGTCAAGTCCATGGTGTTTGTATAGCGCAAAATCACAACAAAACTTATTTTATGGTACATTTAGGAGTTATTTCTATTGTTTAATCCATTTTATTATTTGTCATTTAGACTACCTACCTAATTCATTTATTTTCTTTTACCATACAAACCTTAGACCTTAGACATTTTGTTGATTATGTAGTTTTATCCTACTGCCAGTTACCACATATAAGAGAGTCAACTGGATACATAGCTGTCTGCGTGGTAATCTATTAAATTTCTCTACCTGTCAATTTATTCAGCTAAAGAGGACGGAATAGTAAAAAAAAATGCTTCTGGAACATGAAGGCAAGTCTTTTTCCGAGATGTCAAAAAAAAAGTAATCAGGCTCTCAGTCATTACAGACAAGGTCTCAGGAAAAATTCAAAATGGAACAAGCACATAAAGGACACTGCCTCTAAGTCTACAATGGCACTTACACTGACAGTGTTGTACAGTGTCAGACTGACTACTACACAATCTCGTGTTCAGGATGAGAGACCTAGTTATGGCCAGCATCCTCAGGTTGGTACTTTCTTGGCTGGTTGTCAAATAGGGCACAGTAACACTCACATCACAAACTTAAGATAGAAAACTCCAGAAGCTGTTGCGTTCAAAAGAAGACATTTCAACAGTATGGAGGGGCTAAGCAGGGTAATCCTGCTGTCAATCAGGGCGTAACTGACTTCATCAGGTTTTTTTTCGTGAGATGCAAACTTGCGACATCACGGCTTCTGCAGTCAAAAAATGTTAAGATCCCAAAAAATTGCAGAGCATGGCAAGGCAAGGCAATTTTATTTGTAGAGCCCGTTTTCACAAACAGTTTGTCTCAAAGGGCTTCACATGGCATCATAACAACATCCTCTGTTCTTAGACCCTCACATCGACTGAGGAAAAACTCCATAGAAAACCCTTTTAACAGGGAAAAATCTGAGAAACCTCAGGGTGAGCAACAGAGCAGGGATCCCTCACCCAGGACGGACAGACGTGCAGTAGATGTTGTTACAGACAAGAAAACCGTTTATAATACAAAATGTGGGAAACATGGAAATGTTAACAGTTGAAGAAGGAAGCTTCTGGACAGCATCATTCCTGAATGCCATACAAGGTCTAAACCTTACAGAGAGTGAAGAGATGGTCTTCTAGGTGAAGTGGCTTGGAGCTGAGTCAGCTGAACAGTTAAGAAGGATAAGAGCTATGCATGTCAATCACCCAGAGGCAAGGCTTCAAATGGCTTGAGACAGGCTTGATAACTGCATTTGGTTGCAAAAGATGATTGAAAATTCCCTGTTCCCAACAATCTCTCTAACAAGGATTACAGAAACCTATGGGAGCCAGGTGATTTGTTACTGGAACTTGAAGTTGCTAAATCTGATGGGGACCTACCCGGACTCGCCTAGAACACAACCTGTGGCATCAACCTGATCATGCAGAAGCTTCCATGTAATTTGCAAGAGAAATGGAACTCACATGGCTGTAGGTTCAAGGCAGAGTAGTGCATTAGTTACACATTACAAATGTTGTTCTCCAAACTGGGCTTTCATTAAAACTGCCAAGAAGCCCAGGGAGGACAGGAAAGATGAAGCCCAAAAGAAGAGGAGCATTGTCATCCCATATGCGGCAGGGGTTTCAGAGAAACTCAGAAGGATCTTTAACATGCATCAGATCCCTGTGCACTTTAAACCCAACAACACCCTGAGGCAAAAACTTGTCCATCATAAAGGCAAGGTTCCAAGGCATTAACAGAGTAATGTTGTTTATGCAGTCCAGTGTAACCAGGAGTGCTCGGACCTCTACATAGGGGAGACGAAACAACAACTGCACAAACGCATTGCACAACACAGGAGGGCCACAACCACAGGCCAGGACTCAGCAGTCCACCTCCATCTCAAGGAGAAGGGGCACTCCTTTGAAGACCACAAGGTATGCGTTCTAGCCAGGGAGGACAGATGGTTTGAAAGAGGGGTGAAGGAAGCTATTCATGTCAAAAGAGAACGTCCATCTTTGAACAGAGGAGGGGGCCTCAGACACCACTTATCACCCACATACAATGCCATCCTTAGATCCCTGCCTAGGAGGTGCAGTCAGCCTTCACGCCTTCATTCAGGTGACCGGAACGACCATCCAAGAGGGCTGGAAGTCATAGCTTGTTGCAGCCCCAGGAATTTTGTTTGGTTTATTAGTTGTTTATGTTGAAGTGAACAGGATTTATTTTGTATTTATTTTGTGAATTTTGTGGATGTTTATTTACCTTTGTTTTTTGTGTTTATTTGGGTTAATTTGTTGTCCTCTTATTACTTAAAATATATTGCTTTGGTGTGTGTGTGTGTGTGTGTGTGTGTGTGTGTGTGTGTGTGTGTGTGTGTGCAAAGAAGGGTTTGTTTGTGTGTGGGCTGTGTTCATTGGAGGCCTGTTTTTACAATTTTCTTCTTTTTCTTCATGGACAGGTGCTGTGGGCCAAGGCGGCAAACCAAATCCCTGGTGGTGATCCTTTTCTTCTTCACAGGCCCCTTGTGTATATGCGTGTGTGGGTATGCAGTGCCATGGGTGTTTTTCATGAGTTTAGTCCTCGCTTGATTTGAGTGGGCGGCCATGGTGAGCCACCAGCCCTGTTCACCCCCTTCATTTTGGCTCCAGTTTAGGTATTACTCAGCCAATGTTAAATGGATGTATTTTATTGATCAATGATGAAATAAACTTTTTATATATATATATATTCTTCTAAAAAAATGTCTCACTGTGGTATTTCAAACTTGTGACTGCCTTTAATGGAGTAGAGGTATCCATCTAGTTTTTGTCAGATTATTTAACTATTTCCTGGGGTGAACCTCCCCAGGTGGCATTGTCGGCATTATTTTCTTCCACCTTCCACGTGGCACAAGAGATTGGCAAAGACCCAAGGCAATTTGTTGAAAAAGACTTTCATGTTTTACTTTTATGTTTGCTCCAACCTCAGGTGACCAAAAATAGTCTCAAATAGCAAAGAGTTTATGAAGGCTTTCCCTTTTGAGGACCATGCCAATGACCTAAAATGTCTGGAACTTGGTGTTGACTCTGTATTGTAGCCTTGGGCTCTACTGGGAGTTGAAGAAAGACACTTTCCAGGTGGCAGACAAAGGAAACCTTTAATTCGCCGGGGAGTGTTATCAACAGCGAACAGCTGTACAACACATTGAGATTCATAGCCCCTGTCACCATACAAGGCAAGGCCTTACACTGAAAACTCTCAGTGGAAATGAATGATTGGGATGCTCTTATTCCACCAGACAAAGAAGAACACTGTGAGAAATGGAGAGAATCCTGAAAAGAGCTTCAAAACCTAAAGATCTCAAGGCCATATACAAGTGTGTCTCAAAGAGAGGCTCAGGAAAAGGAACTTTGTCTTTTCTGATTCTTCAGAGAAGGCAATAGCTGCAGTTACTGATTTAAATACCTCAGATGCAGAAGGGAACAGCCATACTGACTTTATATTAGGGAAGGTATGATTGGCTTTATGCCCAGAACAATCCATACCTCTGTTAGAGTTGTGTGCTGCAGTCATGGTTGTGGACATGGAAGACCTAATAACCTCTGAGATTGGCATTAAATTTGATGCTGTCACATCTCTACAGACAGAAAGGTAGTTTCAATTTACAGTTTACAGTGAGAAATGGTGATTTTTACATTTATGTCAACAATCAAATCCAGTGGATCAGGACAGGAACATAGTCAAGTCAAGGCAATTTTAATTGTATAGCGCCAAATCACAACAAAAGTTATCTCATGGCACTTGACAACTACAGAAGGTTCAGTACCACATCTCAACGAACCAAACAAGTCTCCATGAGCAAGGACATCCTGCAACAGTGGTGAAGAAAACCTTCCTTTTAAAAGGCAGGAATGTTAAGCAGATCCAGGCTCAATGGGAACCGCCATCTGCTTTGACCAGTTGGGGGGAAAGAGAGCAGGGGCCTCATGTATCAACGCAGTTTATGCAAGAAAAACTTGCGTACGCCAGGATTGGCGCTCACGTTCAGATGTATCAACGCGAAATGTTCGTCGATTCTTGCGCTGTTTCACGCCAACTCCGGAGGTGCCATAGAAGTTGGCAGAAAGCCGATTCTTGTGTGAACTGCACTTTGGTCTGTTGGCGACACCCTGTGCCGGTGTTTGGTAACTGACATTATTTGATAACCGCACATACATCAGGCACAAAAAAGCCTTCCAGCGGGAGATGGCGGACCGTTCTGGGGTGAGTCAGTCGACCCTCAACCGGGCCATGCCCTGGGTGGTGGACCTGATCATTGAATGATATTACATAAAATTTTAAAGCGCAATTTGCATCAATAGCCAGATTCTCTATGTAATCGGAGCCACTGACAGCACTCATGTTGCCATAAAAGCGCTGTCCCATGAGGAACACGCTTACGTTCATCGTAAGGGTTTCCACTCCATCAATGTGCAGATCATTTGTAATGCGCAGAGGCTGGAGGGATGGACGCTGATCCCGGCCGGGCAGCTGTCCTCGCACGCCAGAATTTCATTTCCACAATGTGAAAGGGTAAGAAGCTACTACACGATTCATGAAGCCATATTAACTTACTTTGTCCATGAAACGTTCTAGAACATTTATCAGCCGATTGAGCCGCTCATTGTCCCCGTTTTTCTCCAATAATATCCTTCTGCGACCACAGGACCCCCCGGAGATTTGTTTACTGTGGGTGACAAAGGACAGTTCCTGTTTAAAGACAACCCCTAGGTTCCTTACTGTAGTGCTGAGTTAGATAAGGTTGTCCGAAGGTGTTTTGGGCCAAGCAAACTTCAGTTTTATCAGAGTTTAACAGAGCTATGTTGTCAGGGCCATTTCACCCCTGGTAGGGTCACCCAAGGCAAACTGCTTCTAGGTGAAGGGCCTGACAGAGAACAGTTCAAAAGACCCTTCATGAGAGAGAACAAAAAGAGACTGTGTACCCAGCCCCATGGGTTACCGGGTTGTGAGTTGGATCAGATGGCAGGGGAAGACGCCATGCAGACCTGGTAGGCCCAAAGGAATAGTGAGGGTCTGCTAGGTACGCCTGGAGGAAGGACCTGTCCTGTATTAAATTCCAACTCGGGCAGAGCTTTGACTACATCCGTCTACACTACACTAAGTCTTCAGCATCCTGTCCTACGCTGTGGTGTGCTGGGGGGAAGTGTGACGAAGGCAGACCTCTCCAGGCTGGAGAAGCTGATCAGGCGGGCCAGCTCAGTGGTCGGGATGAAACTGGACCCGCTGGCAACAGTAGCAGAGCTGCTGGTCATCCTGGACAATGTCAGCCACCGTCTGCACACTATCATCACCAGCCAGAGAAGCCTATTCAGCCAGAGGTTGCTCCTTCCCAAGTGCAGGACCAACAGACTGAAGAACTCCTTCATCCCCCGAGCCATCAAACTGTAAAACTCCTCACTGGAGGGGGGGGGGGGGGGGGGCATCAGAAGGACTATAGGAGAGGGCTGAGCACCAATAACCTGCCATGATAACAACCGGACACTCATGTGCAATATGTATATACATATATTCCTCTATTCTTTTTACCTTTATGGTAACAGTACTGTGACTTTGTAGGAGAGTGCAATTTCCCTGGCGGAATGTCTAAAAGGGATTAATAAAGTAATCTGTCTGTCTGTCCTAGGTGCAGTGGGGGACATTGAGAGAGAATGAATCCTGTTCCGCTCTGCCGTTGTTGAGGCGGCTATTGTGAGCTCTGAAATGAGGTTCCTCTGCAGGGTGGCTGGGCTGTCCCTTATATTGTGTTCACACCAAATGCAAATTTGCACGTTTGCCCAGACAGTTTCCATACAAAGTCAATGCAAACATGCGAATGATGTGAATTTTCAGTGAGGCAGCGTGAATCGTGAAAATTAGCCATTGGCCCAAGTTGAAAATATTCAACTTTGGAGAAAAATATGCGTTAAGTTCGGTCACAAAAGCCAATCAGCATTGAGGTTTTCTTGACGTCCCTGCTGACATTCTGACACTGTGTCACAAGATGGAGGAAACATTGATTGTGGCTGTGTGTGGGTACCCAGTGCTGTTCGACACTACATGTTCACAGTCTAAGAACCGATTGAAGAAGGAGCAGGCATGGAAGAAAGTGAGTTAGGAGACTGGACTGTCTGGTGAGTTCTGAAAATACGTGTCTGTTGCTTGTTAATAACTCATAACTTACTATGATCCAAGTTAGCACTAACGTTAACTCTGGTTAGCACAACTGCTAGCACAGCCAGTTTTCCCAGCATTTACTTGCCTGGATTTAGATTAAACAGCTCATGTTTACATGTGTTTCTTGACAGATTACGTATGCAGAAAAAAGTAGAAGGGCCTCAGGGACACCTACCTGAAGGAGAGGAGGAAGGAGACAGAGAGGAGGAGTTGGTCAGCGGAAGGGCAAATCAACAAGTGGAAGTACTCTGGGGTCCAGTCTTTCCTCAACCCCTTTGTGACCCTAAGAGAGACCAGCAGCAATATGGGAAGCGGGGACAGGACCCCAGAGTACACAGAGCAGGATGCAGGGCCAGATGAGGAGGAGGAGGAGGCAGCAGCTGGGCCTTCAGGGATTGACAAAGGAGGTTGGCTTAGAAGTGAAGATAGGACATATTGGAACTGTATGAGATGAATATGGGTGCATTAATGAAATGCTTTATGTTCTGTAATTGACAAAGCTAGAATGACAAGTTTTATTGGCCAATTCATATATCTGCCAAACAAAAACATGACATTTAATATATTGTCTACAGACAAACTTGATCAGTCATTAGCCACCAGTGAGGTGGAGAGTGCTGCTGCTGCCTCTGCCTCAACAGAGAAACCACTCCCAGGTATTTTTATGACAAAAATTGGATTATGTTTGTATATATTACTGCACAAAGTTGCAGTATTTTTCAAAAGTTTGTTTTTATTTCATACAGTGACAAGGACGTACAAGCGGACCGGGAGGAATGACAGGGAGAGAGTGATCGAGGAGCTACTGATCGAGAGCTTGAGGAGGGCTTCTCCACCTCCCCCACCTCCACTGACAGAGGACAAAATGATCCTGAAAAGCCTGCATTCCTTGCAGAAATTGTTGCCCCAAAGGAAGGAATTTGTGAAATTTCAAATTTATAAATCAATATACGAAAACAGCACTTTTGAGCTAAAATTGGAATCGTTTTTTTTTTGTTCTATTAACTTTTTCTTACTACTGCCATCTTAAATAAATTTCTCAAATCTGACTTCCGTCATGTTCTTTATTTACAAAATACAGTTGACACAAAGGAAACAATTTAATTTGCATTTCATTATGATGATCTGACATACAATAACACAGGTATATTTATTTTGGTGCTGATATACAAAATAGTAATATTTCAGAATGTTTGCTCAATAGCAATGTGGTGGCTCTTAAAAGAGCCGTTTTGGGTGTGCTGGTGCACTAGATGCTGTCTTGCCATGGAACCATTCCCTGCGCAGAGAAGTAGGCTGTGAAGGTCTCTCTGACCCTGATGGCTTCTCTTGCTGAGTTGTTTGCAGCAAGTCTTCCCAGACCAGACAGTGGCTCCACCTCTCCAAATGAGTTACATCCCCTCACTGCAGCAGTCTGGGTTGTCTGTCGCAGGAAATTATGGAGAAGGTGGTCTTCACACACATCTCTGAAACATCTGGACAGACCCCTTCTGGACAAACCCCAATCGCACGCCTGTACATTCTCCACTGGGCTCTCAAAGGCATTCTCCACAACCAGCCGAGCTCGGGACAGATGGTAGTTGAAAAACCTCTTGGCAGGTTGCGCACAGGGAATGGCCTCATGAGTTTTTTTACTGAGTGGAAACCCTTCATCTGCAATGAAGACATGCGGCTGGGGTCCTTGGTGGTCAGCTCCTGGTAGTGGCAGGTCAGCAGGCAGTTGGAGGTTGCCAGATCTGAGTGCTTGACCAAAATCTGAGTTGGCCAGAATCCTACCATTGCTTGTCCTCCCAAAGCCCCTAATATCAATCACCCTGAAACAATAATGAGCATCTACAACGGCCAAGAGAACAACAGAAAATGTTCCCTTGTAACTGTAGATCTGGGATCCTGAGTTGGCAAGGGCTTTGAGAGTGACATGCTTGCCATCCAGAGCTCCACAGCAGAGAGGAAAATTTCACCGCTCCTCAAATCCCACTGCAATAGACCTCTGCTCCTCTATGGTGGGCACAGCCATGAACTCCTCCACAAGGCAGTCCCAGATAGCAGCAGCAACATCTGGCTCAATCTTGCACACAGGGGGAAACCCCAACATGAAAGCTATTGCCGATGGACCTGAAGAAGTCACTGGTGGATAAGTATCTACAGTAGAGAAAACATGTAATTTAGTGAAAATACATAAATAGGTTGTTTGTGGTAGTAACATTATATGGTAGTAGTTTAAGTACATGGCTGCACTGGTGGTCCAGGGTAAACAATGAGTTTATACTATAACTTTATTGTGGTGGATAAAAGAGTTAATTTTCCTTAAAACAGCACCAGCAGATCATGAACTTTAACAAATTGTACAAAAACCACAACGAAGAAAAATGGACATGGAGAAGTGCAACAATCACATATATTTTGCGTCATGTGTACAGAAATACAGTTTATTCTGAATTACTTATACTGGTTTTAACTTAATGTGCATGTTAATCTTGAAGAGGACTGCACAACCTGGTAATGTGTGGCTAAAAATCATGTAAATTTGACTAAAATTAAGGTACAGTACATTTGGATATGATGTGAATGTTACATATCAAACCAACAGGAAATTGGATGTGATAATGTTCATTACAGGAAACGATTCATTCATTTTGACACAACAATTTATTGCCACTCACAGGAGACAGTTGGACAGATGCTCAACTGCTGGGATGGAGTGCCTGTAGTTGGTGTCCATCCGTGAAATTTTGTCACAGATCCTAGCTAGCAGGTTGTCAAACTGGCCAATCATCATCAAAAAATACTGCTGGAGCGGCAGTTATCCAGATGCAGCTCCTGGAGCAGCCAGTGAAATTCAACGAGCTGTGCGTACCTCTGGATGGTGTTGTGAACACAGATACAATGGCGGTTGGTTGTATATATCATATATATTCATGGTGAAATGGTGCAAAGAAATGTTGTTGATATAAACAGCCACTCCTCCTCTTCTTTCTGGAAATAGTCGCTAATCGCGCAAGTTAGCGAATTCGCTTACCAGTCTTTTTCAAAACCAACCAACGACCAATTTAGCAACTTTTTCTGGTGTTATTGAAGACATTTTAAGACTCTGACAAGAAAGCACATATCATTCTCATCTTTGTTAACAAGTCCCTCCCCTGTCCTGACACATTAATAGTCAGCCCTGTCCTCATGCAGCAGAAAGTCCCTCCTAGCCATGGTCAAGCAAGAGATGTTGACTCCTCTGTGTCCGAAGTCTAGACTGCAAATCAAGCATGTGTGAAGCCACTGCTTCCTGATCCTGCTAGTGTTGCAAATTCACAATTTTATATTGCAGGAGAGTTTACAGACCCCCTCTGTGGCTTCAATTGTGAAAAGCAACTAGTGACAAATCTAGAAACTTTTTCTGATCTTTTGGAGAATGTTTGTTTTGACACTAGGGGTGCAACTGTTTACGGTTTAAAACCGAACCATAGGGTACACCCTGGAGCACAGTTGTTCGGTCTCGCAATTAATTAATTTCTAACAGCTGTGGGACATATTTGTCTAGCCAGCGCCTGCTCTCCAGCTCTGCAGACAACCCCTCCTCCCCCTCCTGGCACAGCTCTGGACAAAACCCCGCCCCGCGAGTAAATACCCAATCGCTCTCAATATTGTTTAATATGAGCCGAGCCCATGGCAGAACAGCAGCTTGTCTCACTTACTAGCTCACACTGTTACAAATGTTATGGCGAGCGGATGGTTAGAAAGAACGGAGTTTGAAGAAACACCAGCTTCATTCAGATCTGCGGTGTGGGGACATTTCGGTTTCCCTGTAAATTTTAACAACGAGGGAGAGAAAACAGTGGTCAAAAATAACTTACTGTTTTTTTTTAATGCAAAACACAAACCGAAACCATACCTAAACCATGATCCCAAAACTGAGGTACAAACCGTGGGCTAACTGAACCGTTGCAACCCTTGTTGACACAAATAAATTTTAGCATGATGTGAAAGCACATTTCTCTGTTCTCGACACGATAAAGCATTCACTCCAGAATTAACAGTAAATACCTGGCAAAAAAGTTACCAGTTTGACATTGAAAATTTGCAGTTACATCGTTGGTGTCATTGTCTTCCACTTATCTGGGTTCGGGTCTTTGGGGCAGCAGCCTCAGCAAGGAAATCCAGACCACCCTCTCCTCAGCCACATCCACCAGCTCTCCTGGGGGAATCCCCAGGGCATTCCCAGGCCAGCCGAGAGAGATAATCCCTCCGGCGTGTGCTGGGTCAGCCCTAAGACATCAGATGCTCGAACCACCTCAAATGACTCCTCTCAGCATGGAGCAGTGGCTCTTCTAAGAATCCCTCACATAAGTCCAAGCTTCTCACCGTATCTTTAAGGAAGAGCCCAGCCACGCTGCAGAGGAAAGTCATTTCAGCCACTTGTGTTCATGATCTTGTTCTTTCTCGCCTTTTGGCAAAACTCCCTCTTTACCACAATAGACTGCTTTAGCACCCGCATCACTGCGGATGCCACCTTAATCCGCCTGTCAATCTCATGCTCTGTCCTACCCTCACTCGTGAACAAGACCCCAATATACTTAAACTCCTCCACCTGAGGCAGGACCTCGCCCAACCTGGAGTTGGCAGGCCACCCTTTTTCTGGCTGAGAACCATGGCCTCAGACTTGGAGGTGCTGATTCCCATCCCAGCCGCTTCACATTTGGCTGCAAACTGTCCCAGCTGGAGCTGGAGGTCATGGCTTGATGGAGCTAAGAGGACCACATCGTCCACAAAAAGCAGAAATGACATCCTCCCACCACCAAACTAAACCCCAACCAGCACCTTCCATAGAAATTCTGTCCACAAAAGTTATGAACAGAACTGCTAACAAAGGGCAGCCTTGGTGGAGTCCAACGCGAACTAGACTCTCATTTCTTCGGTAGAAAGACTGAATGGCCCTTTGTAAAGGTTCATCCACCCCATACCCCCCACACAGGGTGCTCCAGGGAGCACGGTCATAAGCCTTCTCCAAATCCATAAAACACAGGTGGACTTGTTGGGCAAACTCCCATGCCCCCTCCAGCACCCTAGCGAGGGTGAAGAGCTGATCCATGGTTCCAAGGCTGGGATGAAAACCACATGGCTCCTCCTCAATTTGTGGTTCGACTATCACTCTAACCCTCCTCTCCAGTACCAGGGCGTAGACCTTTCCAACGTGGCAAAGCAGTGTGATCCCCCAATAGTTGGAACACACCCTCCGGTCCCATTTCCTAAAGATGGGGACCCCAACCCCAGTCTGCCACTCCAAAGTCACTGCCCCCGGATGAAGTTCCCCAGTAGGACAATGGAGTCCTGAAATCGGGTTGCAATCCAGCACCCTTCCAAGGGACTTCAGAAAAGGTGGGTATTCTGACCTGCTGTTTGCCGCATAAGCGCAGATAACAGTCAGGACCCGTTCCCCAACCCGAAGGCACAGTGAAGCGACCTTTCATCCACTAGGGTAAACCCTAACCTACAGGCGAAGAGTCTGGGGGCGATCAAAAAGCCCACCCCAGTGCGCCCACCTGAAGCAACTCAAGCGAAGAAGAGAGTCCAACCCTCTCAAGAACTTGAGTTCCGGACCCAGAGCTATGTGTCAAGGTGAGGCCAATTATATCGAGCTGGTAATGCTCAACCTCTTCCACCAGCTCCGGCTCCTTCCTCACCAGAGAGGTGGGTATTCTGAATTGCTGTTTGCCGCATAAGCGCAGACAACACTCAGGACCCGTCCCCGAACCGAAGGCACAGCGAAGCAACCTTTCGTCCACTGGGGTAAACCCCAACGTACAGGCAGAGAGTCTGGGGGCTATCAGAAAGCCCACCACAGTGCTCTGCCTCTCACCTGGACCAACTCCAGTGAAGAGAGAGTCCAACCCCTCTCAAGAACTTAGGTTCTCGACCAAAGCTATGTGTCAAGGTGAGGCCGACCATATCTAGCTGGTAATGCTCAACTTCTTCCACCAGCTCTGGCTCCTTTCTTGCCAGAGAGGTGATGTCCCATGTCCCAAAAGCCAGCTTACTTGTCTGGAGATCAGACAGCCAGAGCTATGTGTTAAGGTGAGGCCGACCACATCTAGCTGGTAACGCTCAACCTCTTCCACCAGCTCTGACTCCTTCCTTGCCAGAGAGGTGACGTCCCATGTCCCAAAAGCCAGCTTACATGTCTGGAGATCAGACAGCCAAGGCCCCCCTTTGATCTGCTGCCCAAACCACTATGCACTGGACTCTTCCAGTCTCTCCTGCGGGTGGTGGGTCCACAGGGGAACGAGTCCATGTAGCCTTGTTCGGCTGCCCCCCGCCAGACCCCATGGGCTAAGGCCGCACCACCAGGCACTCACTTATGGGCCCTCACCAGGACAGGGCCCCAGTGCTTCTCCGGGCTGGGTCCACAAACTCCTAGGTGTTGCTTCCATGAGTGGTCTGTTAAACTTTTCTTTGTCTGGCCCTTCACCTAGGACCAGTCTGCCTTGAGTCACCCTACCAGGGGCAAAATGCCCTAACAGCATAGCTCCTAGTTTTATTAGGGCACTCAAACTCCTCCACCACGATACAGTTCCAGGAGGAGTTCAAGGAGTTTAGTCAGTGCGATTTTTCTTTTTGCTGGAGCTTTTTCAATCTCATTTTTCCTCCTTTACCTAGTAGTCTTGTCTCTGTCTTGAATTTCTTTTGAGCCCATTTTTTTCTCATTAGGTGTCTAGATTTTCGTTGCCTATTACCTCACTATTTTAAGTAATGTGAAGTAATGTGAATTTGTTCCTTTGCTACTTTATGTAACAGAAGCAACCAAGTTTTTTCAGAAACTAATTTAATATCTGCCAAGCTCCATAAAGCTCATAACTTCATCATTCCAGGATTGTACTTTTTTTCTAGCAACCATCTCTTCGCTGAGTAA
Organism: Aulostomus chinensis; assembly: GCF_037954235.1. Classification (NCBI taxonomy): domain Eukaryota; kingdom Metazoa; phylum Chordata; class Actinopteri; order Syngnathiformes; family Aulostomidae; genus Aulostomus; species Aulostomus chinensis. Next base: position 2,610,859 of record NC_141321.1, read on the forward strand.
CTGTGTTCCGCCTGATTAATGTAATTAAGTCTTTGAAGGAAGACTAAGCCCTAGAATGCTGACTAATGCTTACACCAGTGAAGCCATCTCTGTGAGAGAGAAGAACATAAGGCGCAGTTTGTTCATCTCAGTCTGTGACGTGAGAATCCAAGATCCCCATGCCGCGACGTTACTCGGCCAATACGTTACGCACCACTTGGACCTTCGAGAATATCATTCCCCAAAACCACTCCATGTACACCAGAGATCTTCTGCTGCACAGCAGACCTGAGCAATGGCTGAAAAGTAAACTGTATATACCCTCACTTCTTGCTTTCCATCATAAAGTTTGGTGTTGCATTAGTTACCTTTATAATCTCCCCACCGCCCAATCTCAAATAGATTGGCAATTCTAAATTAATTTGAAATAGGTACAGTAACCAACCTGAAAGCAAATTACCTTTGTTTCACTCCCAGACATAGTTTAGGGTTCTGTTCCTCTTTAACTTTGTTTCCTTTTTTACACAACATGCACTCACTGACATACACATCAGTTCATTGCTGATTTTGTTTACATGGGAAATTACCATGTCGTGCTAAGTTTGTCTGTTCTTTTTTAGACAAAAATAAATGCAAATTAAACCTTGTTGTTTGATCTGATTTGTTAAGAAGTGATTCAAGTCACTGCATGCTGCCAAAGACTCCATAAAATTAAACAATTGGGACTCTCCACCCGGAACTCACCTGATTCAGCCGAGAATTGTATTAGCATGATGAAGGTCATGGATTAAGGTAACACCAGTTTCTCTCATTCGTTGTTTTTTTTGTGTGTGTTTTTTTTTCTTTCTCTTTCAATACTGTGTTAAGCCTAAAACATAAAAACGCACATGGTAGACTGCTACATGCCGAGTTTACTCACGAGTGTGTATTTATGTGAGTATTTATGTGTGTATTTATGTCTCCCCTTTGTCTTTCCTTTCGTTGTTCTGTGTTACATGTTATTTTTAAATGTAATGTTTATATGGTTTGTAGTGCAGGGATATAATATTGTTACATTTGCCACACACATGCACTCTCATCCTCTCTGGCGCCACGACACACACGCACACGTGCACGAAGATACAGGTACACATTCTCTCTCTCACTCACCTACTTGTTACAACTTACACTCAGTAGATTAGTTTAGACACGAACAAACTACGGTTTGTCACTTGGAATGTACGTGGAATCGGCTCACGTGAAAAACGGCTAAAAATTTAACACACCTACAAAATTTACAAGCAGACATTGTCCTGTTACAGGAAACCCATCTACCTAAAACAGGTAATCATGTGTTAAGCCCACAGTTCCCGCACACATACACAGCGAGTTATAACACCAAGCAAAGAGGCGTAGCCATTCTGATTCACAAAAACGTCAGGTTCACTTGTAAAAACACCATTGTAGACCCAGAAGGTATGTTTATAATAGTCACCATATCCACACACAACACAGAGGTATGTATTGCCAGTATATATGGTCCAAATGTTGATGACCCCTCCTTCTTCCACAGCTTCTTCACTGCACTTTCAGCCCACTCAGACACAGCACTCATAGTGGGAGGGGACTTCAACCTGGTATTGAACCCACAAGTGGACAGAATCAGTAGAGCAGCTAGTCAGCGCAACTCCCAATCATCCGACATAATAAAGCAGTACATGAGTGATTTCGGTCTTTGCGATGCTTGGCGCTCACACCACCCCACGCTTAAGGAATACACCTACTACTCACCAGTGCACCACTCCTCCTCTCGTTTGGACCACTTTTTAATTAGCAACTCAATTGTGAAGGATGTCTTTGACACCAAGATTCACCCCATTGTCATTAGCGACCACGCACCAGTCACTCTGACACTCACAAAAAAAACTAGAACACCGCTTTCTAAACAATGGAGATTTAAAACATCATTGCTCAAGGACCCCAATTTTATTAAATGCTTTAAGGAGGAATGGACAATATTCTGTGAGATAAATGACCAGCCTGATGTCTCAGCTTGTGTGCTGTGGCAGGGGGCAAAAGCAGTCATGTGGGGCAAAATAATATCTTACTCTTCATATAAGAAAAAACAGGAGAAAGCTCTCGAAACAGAATTAAATGAAAAAATTAAAGCCTTGGAGACAATTTATGCCGCCTCCCAAGAGGAACACCTACTGAGAGAATTAAGGGAATTAAAACTAAAACTAAATAATTTACTCGACATCAAAACACAATTTCAGCTGCAGAGACTACGCTTGGAGAACTTTGAACATAACAATAAATCCAGCAGATTTTTAGCGAACCAACTAAAACGGAACAAAGAAAGAGCAACAATATCCTCCATTAAGGACTCCAATGGGGAAACAACCTGTGACCCAGAAGAAATCAATTACATTTTTAGGGAATTCTATAAAAAACTTTACTCACCTGAGATTAACCCATCCAAATCTTGCATTGAAAACTTTCTAAGCACAATTGACTTGCCAAAATTAAATCAAGACCAAATAATGGCTCTGGAGTCACCTATTTCTATCGAGGAACTTAAAGAAGCCCTTAAACATATGCCAAACAAGAAAGCCCCGGGACCGGATGGCTTTCCTGCAGAATTCTACAAAGAGTTTTGGCTTGAGCTTGCACCAATATTTTACAAAGTGTTCACTGAAATACAGGAAACCTCGACCATGCCACCCGACATGAACCATGCAATTATTAGCCTTCTCCTTAAACTGGACAAAGACCCAGCACTTCCATCAAGCTATCGTCCAATATCACTTATAAATGCAGATATTAAAGTCATCAGCAAGGCGCTAGCTAGAAGGCTTGAAAAAGTAACACCTCACATAATACATCCTGACCAGACCGGGTTTATTAAAGGACGGCACTCTACTAACAAACCACGTAGACTTATCAACCTGATAGACTACTGTAACAATCAGAGCAAGGATGCCATAATTGTCTCCCTAGATGCAGAAAAAGCATTCGACAGGGTAAATTGGAACTTTCTCCTCACCACATTACAAAAGTTTGGGTTTGGAGATAACTTTGTGAACTGGATCAAAATATTTTACCGCGCTCCCAGTGCTTGTGTCAGAACAAATGATCAAACTTGTCCAAGCTTCTCTCTCCAAAGAGGAACCAGACAGGTTTGTCCACTTTCCCCTTCCCTTTTTGCTATATTCATAGAGCCACTCGCAGCTGCAGTCCGGCAAAACAACAACATCAAGGGAATTGACACTACAAATGTGATCCATAAGATAAGCCTTTATGCTGATGATGTATTACTTTTCCTACGGAATGCACAATCATCTCTCCCTGAAACGATAGCACTCATTGACAAATTCTCAACCATTTCTGACTACTCTATGAATTGGAGCAAGTCAACTGTTCTTCCCATCAACTCAGGTTTCCAGAGTACGCTCGCCGCACCACTACGGCCAGGAAACATGAAATACCTGGGCATCAACATCTCTGCCAAATTGTCTGACTTGACACGGCTAAATCATACCGCCCTAATCAAAGAAATAGAGGACGACCTCACCCAGTGGCGCACACTACCCATATCACTTATGGGAAGAATAGCAACAGTAAAAATGATGATCTTGCCAAAAATCAACTATGTTTTCTCGATGGTTCCGACCCAACCTCCCCGGACTTGGTTCAAAACACTCGACTCTAACATCTCCAAATTTCTCTGGAAAGCTAAGCCACCACGTATAAGCTTAAAGACTTTACAAAAGAGTAAAGACTATGGTGGCTTGGAACTACCAAATTTTTATAATTACTACTTGGCCAATAGATTACAATACATGCTAAAATGGTTAAAGCCAAACTCATTAGACCAAGCATGGCGTGATATTGAACAAACATTCTGCAAAGAAATCCAAATATCTGATCTCCCTTTTATCAGCCCTGTTATCAAGCATCACAGCTGCTTTAAGTACATTAGCATCAGCAACACCCTCATAGCCTGGTGGGAATTTCTCAAAAGCAATGGGCTCTCGAACACCCCTTGCAGGCTCATGCCTATCTGGAACAATCCTGACATCCTGCAAAATAAAAAAACAATACATTTTGCTGCATGGGCCAATAAAGGGATTAAAAATCTAGAGCATATCTTCCAAGACAAAGAATTCATAGAATTTAACCAAATTACAGCAAATTATGGTATCAACAAAAACAAATTTCTGGAATATCTTCAGCTCAAATCTATAATACAGGCACGGTTTGACCTTACCCAGTTAGACTTAGAGCTTCCACCTAGAATAACAGATTTTCTACAAATTTCACCCCCTGAACTACTGTCTAAAATTAACTCAATAGTTTCAACAACAGAATTTATAATCTCTATTCCTTCATCCAAATGGGAGAAAGATCTGTCGATCAACCCACACCCTAACTTTTGGATAGAAATCTGCTCCAACACATTTAGAATGATTCGCAGTGGTAACATACAATTAATAAATTACAAGGTTCTCCACAGAACACACTACACAGGACAAAGGATGTTCCAGATGGGCCTCACACAAACAAACATTTGTCCATATTGTGCGACTGGCTCACCAGACTGCTATCTGCATGCTATATGGCTTTGTACACCTGTTAACAATTTTTGGCAGAGGGTTTGTAAAGACCTATCACGGTGGTTAGGGTACCCCATCCCCACCTCCCCCTCACTTTGTCTACTAGGTGACCTCACTAATGTTAATATGGAAGTAAACAAATCCTGCATGCTCCTCACTGCTCTAAGCATCGCAAAGAAGGCCATCCTGATGAATTGGAAATCAAAGAACAACCTAAGCATTACTCAATATAGAAACCTTTTATTAGACCACATTTCCATGGAGAGAATATCTGCTTGGGAGGAAAGTCGATCGTCAGAGTTCGAACAAATCTGGTCCCCGATAATTAAATCCATCACATAGTTTTGATTAGGGGGGGCTGGGCTTCGTGGCTCTGGCCCCGGGGTGGGTGGCTATGGACGCTGGCTGCCTTGGGTGTCCGGTGGCTCGCTGGGCTGGTGGGCCTGGGGTTACTGCCTTCTGGGGCGGCTTTGAGTCTCGCCTGTTGAGGGACGACGTGGGGGGCGTGGGGGGTGGCGGTCCTGGGCGTGCGTGCCTTCGGCTCACCCCGGTGGGTGGGCTGGACCTTTCCGGGGAGTGGGGGGTCCCGGCTGGCTGGCTGGTGGTGCCCTATAGCCTGAAACCCTCCTGCTCTGGTGGGAGGGGGAGAACAGGGGATGAGTAGAGGGGATGGGGATCGAGGGTTGGGGGGGGGGGGGGATAGCTCTGTTCGGGGGCGGTGGGCCTGGTTGTTGTGGTGGGCTGTGGCTGCCCCGCCTGGGTGTGGGGTGTGGGTGGGTGTCAGCCTCGCCGCTGGCGGACCCCTTGGGGGGCTCTGGTCGGGTCTCGGGCTGGGGGGCCCTGTGCCCCTGGGCTCTGCTCATGCTGTGGTGGGGGGAGTGCCCGGCGGGACCGGGGTCATCTCTGCCCCGTCTCTCTGTGGATTGCTTCCGGGTGGGGGTTGCTGCTCCTATGCTTTCCTATGGGTCCTGGCATGGGTTGGGCCTGTGGCTGTTTCCTGGGGGAGGGGTGGCCTGGGGCTCCCCATGTCCTGGGGATTTCGGGGTGCTCTGGTGACCTGGTCCTGACCTACCTGCCATCCTGGACTGGGGGTGCGATGTCCTGGCCCCCCACATCAGCTACAGCCAGCTACGCACAGCATCCAAGATAAACCGTAGCACACACACATACACGTACACACGCGTATACACACATACACGCATGGAGCGCACAACTGACCCATAAACACACACTCAGACATTTATCTTAAAATTATATTAAACCAAATGGTAAGCCTGCACCGAAATTCTGCAACCATTGTTTTTTTCTTTTTCTTTCTTTTTCTTTTGTTGTTGTTACTTTTTCTTTGTTTGTTTATTTGTTTTTTGTTTGTTTTTTGTCTTCGTTTGTTTTAGTGTTTTTGTTGTTGTTGTTGTTGTTTTCTGCTATTGCTGTTGTTGTTTTTTTTTCTCCCCCCTCCCCCTTGTCTTCCCTATCCTGTCCTTGTTCTCTCTTCCTATCCACTCCTGAGCCTCAGTCCGGTCGCTTCATCAATGAACCAGTACCATTCCTAATAAAGTTAAACATAAATGGCAATAGGAGGAGTTTATCAGATTCCTCCTATGCAGAATAAAACTGCTTCAGTACAACAAGGCACCAGGAACACTGATGCTGCTTGCCTCAGCTACTTAACAGGACAGGTTAAAAAACAAAAAAACAAAAAAAACAAAAAACAAAACAAAACAATTGGGACTGAAAGTGATGTGCCTTGCCTCCGTTATCAAAACAATAAGGCAAGTGATGCCCCATAGTGTTAATTATTACATCAAATTACATCATATTTCTTCACATATATTTCCGGTGACCTGTTTTAAGATTAATAAAATCAATAGTTTCAAAATTCATTTTTAGTCTTAGTGGTGCAGTGGTTAGCACTGTTGCCTCACAGGTTCCAGGTTTGAGGGTCTTTCACAGGGTCTTTCTGTGTGGCGTTTGCATGTTCTCCCTGTGCCTGGGTGGGTTCTGTCCAGGTACTCTGGCTCCTCCCACAGCCTAAAGACTAGCAAGAGGGGACTAGGCGAATTGGATACTCTAAAAGACCGTAGGCATGGCTGTGTGTTAATTGTTGTCTGTCTATGTGTGTTGGCCATGCAATGGAGTGGCGAGTCATCCAGGGTGTACCCCACCTCTTGCCCAAAAGCTGCTGGGGTCGGCTCCAGCCCCGTGACCCTTAACAGGATAAGCAGTAGAAAACGGATGGATTTATATTATTCCACTTCATAATAATGGGTATTGTGAATTTAATCAATTTTAGTACAGTTAAAAAAAGAAGAAATACTGAGTACTGTACAAAATTGTGCAGGATCCTCTGACAGTTTACATATGGGCATGATATTTGTAAATAATATAAATGATTTGGTTATTTAACCATTTACAAACATAAGCGATATTTAATTTTCAACAGGAATATTTCCCACATACACAATTAAGATAAGAATGTTTTCTTCACTTATGACCAGTATCCTTGCTTTCATAATTTTTTAAAACATTAGAGAAATTTTTTGTGACCCGAGTAGATAAATTCCTACACAGATTGAATGCTAAGCAGTAGTCAGTATAGATCTTGAACAAATCACTTCACATCAATGGCACTTAACTAAAAAAAAAAATCCTCCTCAGTAGCGCAGAAGCATTATTTCATACAAATGCAAGCAAAAAGGTTTTTGATATCATAGATCATATCGTACTTCTTATTAAACTAAACAGACTTGGTATCAGAGGGGTGGAACATCAGTGCATTTGAAGCAACTGAAATGGGTCAAGTTTGAGTACATTACTGATTATTATTACAATTTTTTTTTTTTAAATCCCGATAACAAGAACATAGGAATGTTATTGGTTGTGTGGGCCTGACGCTCTTTTGCTTTTTTTTTTTTACATTATGCTATTTCTAAATTGATTTCTTGGTATAAATACAACATTTTCTTCTTTCTGCTCCCTTTCATTCAGGATTTAGGAACATTTTCTGTTTATATGATTCAAGATTCAAGAGTTGTCATATGCACAGCAAAACATGAAGTTATACTACGCAATAAAATTTGTATTCTGTTCATCTCCCTAAAAAAAAGTGACTCATTAAAATAAATAAGATCAGGAGGAAAAAAAAACATAATAACAATAAAAACAACAATAAACAATTAAAACCAATATTAAAGTGTTCAGTTTATGAATATGTGTGTGTGTTGCTGCTACCTGATCCTGCGCTGCAGTAATCCGAAGCTGCTTCTTTCACCAATTTTAGCCCCTGGTCTCCTCTCTCTGCTGTCTTGCTGCTTGTGACCTGGAAATTGATCTCAGTGTGTTGTTTGTTGGAAGTCTCAATTCTTAAAATGCATCTGGAGGAGAGAGGAGGTTTTCTGGAGGAGCTTTGTAAAATAATTCACAGGTGTATCCTTTGTGGACATCTTTTCAGCACCCATGACCAAACAAGAGGCACGGCAGACAGCAGGTATATACAATAAAATGTGTACATGGCGGTATGTAAAGAGTACGTCACAAATTTACGAGTGAACTTATACAATTCACAGTTCTGGGTCCCGTTCTTAACTTTCTTATTGGCAAGTTTGGTCCTGTTTTTGTTACATGTCCATCAGAGCTAACTTGATATAACTTTGTAGTTTATTTTTTCATGTCATGTGCTGTATTGGCTACTGTATGCATAAGTTATCTTGCATTAAAAATATTGTGGTCATTGTTTTGTTGACAAGAGAAAGGCATTTTCCCGCAACCCTTAACAGTATAATTGCAAGAAAATGGATGGATGGACAGTAATTAAACAGTTACTTTTTCTTTACCAGAAAGCCACACTGTATTCAAATATTCTCAGGACAAGACATCAATGTTTTGGGTGACATACAATTTTACAGGACATTAACTTCCATTGAAACCTGTTTGCCTAAATTCCATCCCCCTGCTCCATGTCGTAGGGGTGTCAATTCATGCAGATAGCTTTCTTTTTACGTACCTCCTAGGTATGGAGATGAACATCTTTGAGATTTCTACCTCAAATACCAAACAACACCGTGGAGGTGAATATAATCCATCCATCCATTTTCTACAGTTTATCCTGTTAAGGGTCACAGCAGGGGGTGTGTCGGGCGAAAGGCGGGGTTCACCCTGGACGGGTCGCCAGTCTATCGCAGGGACGACACATAGACAGACAACCATTCACACTCACAGCCATGCTTACAGTCAATTTACAGTATCCAATCAGTCTAGTCACCTCTTGATATCTTTGGACTATGTGAGGAAGCCGGAGTATCCGGAAAGAACCCACGCAGGCACAGGGGAGCATGCACACTCCACACAGAAATATGCCGCGCTGGACCCGGGGCTCAAACCTGTAACCCTCTCGCTGTGAGGCGACAGTGCTAACCATTCCACCAGCATGCTGTTGTGAAAATATCATCTTGTTTGGTAATTAATTTGAATGATTCTAAGTCAATTCAAATTGTGGATGAGATCTGTTGCAGCCAAATAACATCTGGCCACTGATGCCTGAAGATGCGTTTTCTTTTTTGTGCTCATAAGACAATATCTTATAGGCAGGTTAAACAAGAATATTATGTTAGAAATATCTCTTACAATTTAATGAATCCTGACCACTAAGAACATGTTGTAAAATAAATCAAAATTTGACACAACCAGATAAACCCAACTGCAGTTCACGTCAATAGCTTTCAGTGACTAAGGCTTTGGTCATCTGATTTTTTTCAAACAGTATGCACAGAGCACATAACAGATTTTCCTCTTCCACACTGACATTGTCCAATCAAGTCAAAGTAGCCCTTTGAAGTGTGTCTGCTTGTCAAAGCAAATATACCAAACAACAGCATATCTGAAACAGCATTTTTAATAGTTGAAATAAATACTCCAATACGTGCATCATCAAAATACATTAAAATACTATGGGTAGACTAGTAAATAGTGTAAAACCTATGGCACACGCTCAAAGCAGCTTTTACCAATTAAGAATCCTCACACATTGACAGAAATACAAGCATTGAGACGCTCTTCACTCTTCCCAGTAATAGATTCACACAGCGAGGTTACATCCATCATCAAGGTTGGTTTTTCTCACCAGAGCAGAAAACTGAGGTAAACCTTTCAGGTACGAAGGCTGTTGTCTGTTGGTGAAGAGAAGGGCTGTCAGCTAAGCCCGCCCATGGGGAGATGGTCCATTTATCGAGGTTTGAGTCACATCCAGCGCGACACAATAACCCTGTAGCAGTTGTTAGTGCTTTGTCAACATTTTATCACACTTCAACAGACCTACTGACATCCTTCTTCAAAACCTGATGCACAGGGACTCCACAGGAGAATCTCTTTGGTATGTCAAAACAGGACAGAGGGATTGGAGATTACATTTTCTCCTCCTGAACTAATTCACAGAATGAGAGTTGACTGGCGGCAAAGTCCTTGGAGAGGAGCGTTCTCTGAGTGCCTGAGTGAGCAGAGTGCAGCCATCTGATACAGCACATGCAGAGTTACGCAGACGCTCCCGGTAGTCTGCCATTTTGGAGCTATTCTCAGGATGCTGAGCAACGTCCCTGAGGCCCTGAGTGAGGAGGACACATGCTGAAACCACACTCATGGCCCCCCCTAAAACTGCTGTCTGTACCCCCTTGCCTTCACTTGAGATACTTGCGGCTCTTCCCAGGAACTGAGGCTCAGTAGCAAACCCAACCAGAGCACTGACGGCCTGGACTAGCGCTGCACTGAAGAAAACACAACGATTCCTGGTCAGCTCACTGGGCTGGGTTTTCACCTCTTTAACACAAGCCAAGAAGGCTGTGCCACTTGTGCTCATGCTCTTCACACTCAGTTTGAACTGCTCTTTTGCAAAGCGGTCTCTGGACCTCTCGCTGGCCAGCGATGAGATGTCTGTCAGAGTCTTGAGGTTGGTGGAGATGTTCTGCGAGAGCTCAAGGAGAAGCTGTGGGGTGAGGTCCAGCAGGGGTGTGACTCGGAGGATGCCACAGCTTTGCTCCACCTCATGCCGACAACGAGTCACCTTGTAACGATCCACCAGACCTGGTAAGCAAGGTTGGGATCCAGTGGTCTCCACTGCTGCCAGGTAAGCAGCATGGGCAGAGTATTCGGTCAAGGAAACCACTAGATCAGCCATCTCCAACAGGCGGTCCCCCACATCAGTGAAACGGCCCATGTTGAGCTGGCTCTGTATGTCATGGGTAAGAATGGATAGCTCTTTAGTTCTGGCGATGACTGTGTCACGGCACTGGTCAAAGGTGTCAGCCACTGCCACACCGTCAGAAGACATGACTGGCCTGGTCTCACTGGCCAGCAGGAGAAGGTCTGCCACCAGCTGCATCTTGCCCTTACATGTGTCACAGATGGAGGAGAGCCGCTTCCTCTGCTGCAAACTGCCACTGGGTATGTTGGTGGACCCCTCACTAGCAGACTTGCCAGAACCTCCACTAGCCATAATCAGGGGGAGTGGGGGCTGAGGAGGGTCAAACTGCTCTTCTGAAGGGGTTCAATTTTTTAGTTTCCTGCTGCTCCACATTATTTAAGCAACTTCCAATTCAGCTTCAGGTTACTGCAATTCAAAATCTTTAAATAACTGGCCACACAGTCTTCCTTCAAAGTGTGGATACATTACATGATTAGATACAGGAATTTAATTTCAATACGTATCAAAAAAATAAAATTAAATGGAGAACAAAATTACTGCATTACTGGAATGGCATCTCCACTGTCACCAAGTATATTTCTGAATTCTGTTATTGTCAAAGTAGCTGAACTACGGGCTGGCATATTCCTAGAATAATTTATCTTGGTTGTTAGAATTGTTAAAAACATATACTATAGTCTCTATCTAGACATATTAACTTAAATGCCCTGAACAATAGTCCCATGTTTTTTTGTGGAACAGAAACATTCACAGGTTGTTTGAGATCACACACAAGCTGTAGTGCCACCAAGATGCCTTCTACTAAGAAAAGTGCAGTTTGAGAATTTCAAATACATACATATATATATATAAATATATATATATATTTTTGAAAAACATATCCCAAATTTAATTTGTTGAAAAGTCAATGTGTTATTTTCGTAACGTTTCAATGTTTATATTAAGGATCTGGCTACAATAAAAAAACAACACTATATTTATTATATGCCTTTCCTTTTCTTTTACTGTATTTATTGGAATATCATTTTGTGTCCACTCGCAAGAGAGCAAGTAACCTGTAACAGCATCGGGATCTTGTCCGACTCGTTCCCAATGAGTTTGACCGGCCTGGAGTAATCATGCTGGTTAGAGATAGGGCACCACCCGGGCAGCACTTCAGGACAGCGGGAGGAGTTGGGTTTCCCTCAAGCACCGTCATTTCATGAATGTTTCTCGAGTAAAATCAACCAGACAGGCCACTGTCCAATCGCACAGTCCAGTTTCAATCTCTTCTTTTTCAAACACAACCCTGAGTTACAAGCTAGCAGTTGCTCCGTTCGCTTCGACTCCATATGCATCGTCCGTATGTCCACTTCCTCCTCCTCCTCTTCTGCGTCTTAGCTCCGGACAAGAGTGTGTGTGAACCCGCATATCCTCCGTGAATGCTTGCTTCTTATATCCATGGTAGTCGAGGATCATCCAACATTTTGTGACATTTTAGGGCGTGCTCTGATGTATTAGAACTATAAAGGCATCAGGAAGAAGAGGCCGTTATTCCCAGACATTCAAAGTGGTACTGCGCGCTCCCGCTGCAGCACTATGAGGAAGCGGGGAGGGTGTGGCCGCGACTGAACGGCTGCTCCGAATGAGTCAAGTTGTAAGGACTCACAATAAGTTGCCATCTGCGTATAATTGAATATCCACCATGGTTGGCCGTAGTCTCACATTAACAGCGTCCGCCAGGAGATTCCCGTTACAGTAGCCGATGAGCTTCAACATGAACGACCTAACGACTCCTTTTTACTTGCAAAACTGCTAGCTGCTCTATCATGAGACACCCGCGCTGCGTCAAGTTAACTGGTAGACAGTAAGACCGGATATGTCTTTTCAAAACAAAGGCACTACCTTGGTATAGTGGCAGAAGTCTATTCTTCGTCATTTTCTTTTCGACGACGACTACTACTTCTTCTTCCTCATGTAATATGTCGAATGCAGAACTGACATTTGTGCATCTTACTGCCACCTACTGTGCCGGAATAGTATTTGTCTATCTATCTAGATTCTAGATAGTTATTTCTACACTGTTGGGGATGTAGGTGTGTCTATTCATTCTTCAGTACTACACAGGTATTTTAATTTAATTACTGTCTATTTCAGTGTAATTATTATTACATTTCATGAAATGTTGCAACATTTGGGTTAAAAGGGTTGGTGATTCCCATTGTCAATTTTCTTAGCTGAAGGCCAAGTGTAACATTCAGAAGTTACACAAGCTTTTATAATTTGTATAAACATAAAGGTCTTGATTTAACCATTGACTTTCAGTTCGATTCAGTGTTTTCTGTATTGTTTCCAATTGCTTGTTCTTCCCCTTTCTGTGTTCAACTTAATGTTTGTTTTATTTTGAAATACCTTACTCCTTTTGTCTTTGAACGTTTTCTTCCCGTCCTTATCTTCCCCCACCCCTTTTTACATGATCATAAGTGTCTTGTAAATTAATAAGTCCTCCCTTCCTATCCTTTGTGTTCTCCCACCAGTTTCTTTTCAGTGTTTCCCCTTCCACTGTGTTGAGAATGCCCAGTCCCTCCAACTAGCACACCCGCAGGGTCCACAAATAAGGCATCATCGATATCTTGGTGAATAGTCCGACAAGTGGCAGTTAAAGGTTATGTGGTTTGTTAGTTTTTTTTAAAGCCAGGACCACGAACACTCCAGTTAAAATTTGAAATTTCCGACACCAAGGGGCTGTCAGCCCTCAGGCTTGTATTTCCTTTAGAACCAGGCGAGCATTTAATAACCCAAGAGGGAAAAAAACACTAAATTCAAATTAAAATTTAATACAATTAAAAAGTATAAAAGGGTGTCACTACCTGAATTAAAAACTACAAAATCAGTAAAAATTACATACAAAGATAAAACAGTCACAACGATGTCGAAGGCCAGCAATCTTCTCCGTGTCTGTGTGACCAGCCCTGAATGCATCGACTCGGCTCCTCTACTCTACAACCACTCCAGGCGGCGGTAGGTCACAGACAGCTGGGATTGGTGCGGTCCACAGTTTAGCATTTTCCTCCCTTGCATGCGTCTACGCGCGCCTCTCAAAAATGCGACAAGCTATTCTCGCGGATTTCCTGGGTAGCCGCTCACAGCCCATGCAAGCTTGAGTGAAGGTCCAGCGGCAGGCATGGGCCGCTACGTGTCGTCCCTTGGCCTCTCGCACGCTTCCTGCGGTATTCTTCTGCTGGGCGATCCCTCGCCATCCCAGGACCTCATCTTTTCCGGCGCCTCTGGTCTTGTGGACTCGCCCTCGCCTTCTCTCCCTCTCTGTCTATTTCGTAGGGGATCGCGATCAACTTCGAGGTACATACCGCCACCTACCTTACAAGAGTGTGCAACACAAAAAACAAAATATACAACTTATCCCCACACCTTCTCTGACACCGCCCTCACTCAACTATTGACCCACCTCTCGCTTTATCCTGCAGCCTAAGTTTTTTTTTTTACTTGGTTTATTGAATGTTCCACATTTTTCTTTCATCCCGCAGCTTTTCTGCTTGTCCGTGTTCCTTTTCCCTACCACAAATGCAGCACTTTTTAATCCTGCGTGATCCACTCTGAGTCTGGTTAAACTGATTTCCTCCCTTCTGCTCGAGAGCGATTATATTTCTATTCAGGTCTTTGTAATTGATTAACTATGTCACAGTTCACTCCTGTCTGGGGAAATGAACAATTCAAACTGGGTAGATTGGATGGGAGATTTGAATTATGGGCTTGAAAAGGTATTGGGTTTCTGATCTTTATTTTGAAGGTACCTTTCTTACATTTGAAGAACTTTGTTAGAGGAACCAGGTTCCCCAAAAACACTTTTTCAAATACTCACATTTAAGATGTTTTATAGCATTGAAGTGTGAGACAATTACGACCGCATCCGCACTATCAGTCATTGAGGAAACTGTGTTTAAAAATGTGGATGGTAAGAAACATTCATCTAGATTCCATAACCTCTTCAGAACCGGCATCAACTGGATTAAATGCTTGGAGAACAGACACACAAACTGAGATCATACTATCATAGGGATTGGGAGATGTTTGAACAAGATCGAAACTGTGCAGTATAAATGGCTAATGAGGGTCCCTGTTAAACTTCACCATTTTTCACCTAACACTCCAGATGTCTGTGTTAAATGCCTGACTGAAAAGGGAACTTTGATTCACTGCTTATGGGAATGCCCTAAAATTCTGTCATTCTGGCTGATGACCAAGTGTAATATTCCCTTGATGCCATCCGTCTGTATACTTGGAATATTCCCCAAACACACTATCAGAACAACAAAATAATCAAAAATGGTTGATTTTGGACTTCTCTTTTTGGGGAGAATGATTGCACTACATTGGAAAAATGTTGAACCACCACTATTTGGATTATGGAAGAAGGAGCTGATGACAGATCTTGGACCAGAGAGGCTGACATACATTGCTAAAGGTGAACATAGGGGGTTTGTAGACATTTGGGACTCATTTATGTCTTTCTAGACCAACGGAATGCATAACTTGAACTGAAAATACTTCTACTGACAACACGAAAGAATTGATCCTGCCTTTTACTTTTATTTTATTTTTATTTTATTGCACCCGATCAGTGTGATGTCGATCGTCATCACTTTTTCCTGTCCATATAAATATGTGACTGTTTGAGGGGATCTATATGCATATTTTGAAAAGTCTGTACATGTAACACAAGTTATGATATACATTTTGAATTTCAATGATAAAGTATTGATAAACAAAAAAACTGTTTGCTGAGACTTTCAGTGCAAAAACCTGCAATGCTCCCTGGGTCCAGGAAGGCGTAGGTTTGACAGCTGTTAGACAACTTTACTTGAACAAGAAGCAGCTCCTGTTTTCTTCTCCAAAGAAACCAAAGTGCAATTTATTAACCAACAGCTTTTTTGTTGCCAAAAAAGATAAAGCCAGAGCATGTCAACCCAAACAACAGTAAAACCCGGTGTGAAAGTGAGCCGGAACGCAGTTCCGGTAAAATATTCATGGCCGTAACGGAGTTCCGTTAAAGGAGGAGAAGGGAGCTTTCAATATCCCATATTAAATAAAGAAAACACGTCTGAAGTCGGTTTCACACTGAACGCGGCAGACGCGGCGCGCTGCGCGGGGTGGGGCGCAAGCACGCGCAGTGGTACCTAGATGCTGGGCTTGGTTCGCGCTCCTGTGACGTAACAGCGTGCCAACATACACAATGAATGGACTTCCCCCGCGCATTGCGCTTTCAGTGTGAAACCGCCTTGACGCGGAGTCGTGCCCACGAGCATAGACTCCGCATCCGAGGCGTTTCTGGTTGGCTGACAGACGGACAGACACGTGGGTCACTTTCCCAGCATTGTTAGTTTTGATTGGTTAAAACCACTTCGCAGAACGAAAAAAGAGAAAGAAAATAAAACAGAGGGCAAAATCCATCCATCCATCGTCATCTTCCACTTATTCCTACACATTAAGGGTTGCGGGGGGGCTGGAACCTATCCCAGCATCAATGGGCGAGAGGCGGGGTTCACCCTGGACAGGTCACCAGTCCATCACAGGGCCAACATAGAGAGACGAACAACCATTCACACTCACGTTCATACCTACGGTCAATTTAGAGAATCAATCAGCCTCGTCCCCAATTGATGTCTTTGGACTGTGGGAGGAAGCCGGAGTACCAGAGAGAACCCACACAGACATGGGGAGAACATGGAGACTCCACACAGAAAGATCCCGTGCCTGAGCCGGGACTCGAACCCGGAACCTTCTTGCTGTGAGACGACAGTGCTGACCACTGCACCACCGTGCAGCCCCAGAGGGCAAAATCAAATTAGTGATTGTTGTTGAAATGTTCCTCATGTTTTGAGTTGTGTCTCTCACTGTAAAATGTAAACTGATATTTTGCTAAATAAATCATTGAGTGATATTGATGATCTGTTTTTTCATGTCTGCCTGTTGTTAGCAGTGTAGTGGGTAATTACTGTAAAAAGCAGTTTTCAACGCATTTCCAGGGGTAGTGCGGGAAGGGTGGGGCTATGGGGGCTGCAGTTGTGTGGGGAATAGACACCTGAAAACTGGAATAAAAATCACCCAAAACCGATTAAAAACCGTAAAACTTTGTCGGCGGCGCGCACCCTTTGGGTGTGCATACAGTTGCGGCAAGACTTTTAAGCCACTTTCACCCCTGGGTATAACCTATGCTAGAGCGCCACACATCAGGCAACATGGGTGTTGAACAGGAGCAAGATGTTGTGAAAAAGGTCTCTGAGAAGGTGAAGAAGGAGTATGCATTCCAGGTGAGAGATGGAGAATGAGTATCCTGCCAGGGTGCAATGTAAACATTGAAGGCCTGATGGCGGCCTTCAGAGCAACCACTCATATAATCATGGGGGTTCATTTGGTGGATATGACAAAAATAACCCAGTCTGCATGGTTTACTGTCCTAAAAGTGGGAGGATTGAATTGAATTGAATTGAATTGAATGCCTTTTATTGTCATTATACAAGTATAATGAGATTAGAGCCAGAACCATTTTCAGTGCAAGAATAAAAGGAAAAGAATGAGAGAATAAATAAAAAACAGGGAAATAAATAATTTACAATATTAAAAATATAGAAGATATAAAAATATATATATATATAGATAAGGTATGTACAGTACACATATATACATATATGACATAAAACGTAACAAAACATAAAAGGATCCAGAAGTACAGACTCGTAAAGGTTGTGACCAAAACAAATGTAGAACAGAAGAAAGACATTTCACCTGAGGATCAAGGGTCATTTATTGTCAGTGCATTTCTACAACAAAACTTTGTTGGCACCTCTCAAAATAACACCAGACGACAACAACAGTAAAAGCAACTAGACAAATAAAAGACAAACAATAAATAGAGCAAACCTAAAAAAGTATACAAAGTATTTACAGTAGTATATAGTGCAAAAAAATCTACATGAAAGTGTCTGATATGGTGAACTTAAACAATCAGGTGGAATGAGCAGGTCAGTGCACCATAACAGATTGTGCCAAAGGGTTAAACAGGAGTGTTTGGCAGGGACCATCGAGATAGTGGATAGAAACATTATTCATGTCATTAGCCACAGCAAACAATGCATGTGTAAACAAAATTGATACTGGACAAAATCATATTTGGGGCAATGATGTGCAGTCAACACAATGACACCTCCATGCTCTGTCATGCACCACATCCGGCACATGTGCACTAGAGTGGCCTTTACAACAATAACATCCCTCCATTTTCTACCACTTACCCTGTGAAGGGTCATGGGGGGGTGGAGCCTATCCCATTAGCCTTTGAGCGAGAGGCAGGTTTCACCCTGGATGGGTCACCAGTCCATTGCAGGGCACATAGGACAGAAAACCATTCACAGTCACACCTACAGTCAATTTAGAGTGACAATCAGCCTCGTCCCCTCTTGATGTCTTTGGACTGTGGAGGAAGCTGGAGTACCAGAGAGAACCCAGCAGGAACAGGGAGAACATGGAGACTCACACAGAAAGATCCGTGCTGCAGCCGGGGCTCCACCCACAACCCTCTTGCTGGGGGGCCACAGTGAGGACCACTGCTCCACCGTGCCCCTATTAAATGTATGGAACTCTATACAGGTGCAAGAATTTGAATATTTTAATCAGTTTTATGTGAATCCACCTCACAGGGGAATTAAGGGAAATGAATGTATTTGTTCATTAGCATAAAAAGTAATTATGAACATTTCATTCAGAAAGTCAAAAACAAAAGCACCATTTAAGAGAAGGAGTGGCATTACATTTGGGATACAGTAGATACAAGTGGACACTCTTATTTTCATTTAAGTGTCAAGTGAACATGACAGTGCACGCAGAAGCAGCTTAAAATGAACATAAAAATCATATTTGAGATACTGAACAAAGTAAATAGCATTCAGCGGCTACTTCAATGTGTAGTAGTTTTGATGTTAGTCATATAAGGGCAGATAAGATTATACAGATATATGATGGATCCAAGAGGACAGTCAACACATTCACTGAGTCTCAAAATCCAAAACCCATCCAGGTTAGCTTCACCTTTCTTTCTTTAATGGACTGGTTTATCATGTTTATATTAATCCCTTTTCTAAAATGAAAAACACAGAATTTCCCTTATTTATTCAGGGTAAACAGACTCACGGTTTTTCTCTAAACCTGCTGTCTGAAATACAGTAAAACATGTTATTTTTTCCTGCCCTACGTGCACTGGAGAGAGAGAAATGAAGAAGTGGGAAGTCAAGAAACATGGAGTGGAAAAACTGAGCCATAAAAATGTATTTGCCACTGCATATCACTATCTATAATCTGAAATAAAGTGATCAAAAGAATCCCATTTATTTATTTGGCACCGTGTGTTTGTTTAATTTACCTTGTTTGGCCTTTTTTTTATCGGACTCCCAACTTTGGCCCACACTCCATTAGTGGGAGGCGGTAAAGCAAGCAGAATGCTGGTTACCATCCGTTACTAAAAGAAAAGAAGAAGTAGGTTTACGTACTCCGGGTTTGTAGATGGCGGTATACGCACCTTAGACTCGGAGTGCAACCAGCCAACCATACATAGAATTAGAGAAGACGTTAAACATGGCGCCTGACTTCAGTTGGAAATGTGCAATGCCCCTACTCTTTGCTGTTTTGCTGGGTATTGTTTCAGTTAACAGTGAAGACACGACCAAGAAAAAGAAGGACATCCGAGACTACAACGATGCAGACATGGCGCGGCTTCTGGAACAATGGGAGGTAACGTTGCTGTTTTCTATTTTCTTTCAAGCAGCATCCATCCGTCGGCGAGCAGTCCAAATGTCAACTGCCCTTTAGCCAATAGCGACATTTAACTTATGAATACGCGTTAACAGTTCCCGTTTTTATCAACAATTTACTGGCTGTGGAAACTTAGTAAACTAACAACGAAGTGAAGAAACTCTTAAAACGGAAGTATTTACAGACTCATCGCTAGAGAGAACAGAAACGCGCTCTGCTGCCCCGATGTGGTTTGGTCGTCTTGTACGTGAATCCTGTTTCTGGTTGCTTCTCGTAAAGTTGGATATTATTTGACCAGTTAGTGCATCTACATACACAGTGTTTGTAGCAGCAACCGGTAAATTTTACTTTTGGATGCTGTTTGTTGGCTGTAGACGTGAAGGAGGTGAAGCAGTGAGGCCACCCAGTGTTGGTCACATGATATATTTCCTACATTCCTAGTTAATGTGAACAAACAGCTCCCGGATTCTAGTATACATTAGATGAATAGCAGTTCTCGCATTTAGTATTCTCATGCTCTACTGACACGATTGACTCCCAATGTTTTCTCTAAAGGTGGTTTCCCCCTGCCACAAATAAGACTTTTCAGGATTTGGTTTAACAGTAGTTCTCATGTATTCAGACAAGGTGGGCCAGTGAGACAGCAGCTCGTAAACTTCGGGACGCTTCAGCAAACTCCCCAAGTAGACAATGTATCATGTCACAAAGTGGAATTGGGTCTTTGTATCAGACGGGTGAACAACATGTGGATGTGGACAAGTTTAGTTTAGTTTATTTAGCACATACAATAAAGTACGTCACAACTGTGCAGGGAGGAGCGAGCAACACAGTAGGAGCCCCCACCTAATAAAATTATAACGATATGGTTACGAATACAAAAAATAAATAGAATAAAGCAGAAAATTACATGCAGAGCATGAAGGCAAAACCCCCCAATGCTGTTAACCTTATAAAGACATGATCATGAAATATGAACAGTATGCTGACCAAGTATAGGCAGCACTGAACTATGAAGTAGAAAATAAAACAGACTGGCAGTGTCGGGAAAAGCTAGAATGAAGAGCTTTCTTGGCTGCTCTTTTGGTTTAAATGCTCTCTCGAGTGACTTGTGAAGATGGAAAGAGACCTACAACTGTTGGCAGTGTGGCACCAGACAAGGGTTGGTCACCGGACTGGGTGGTGTTAAGAGGCTCACGATTAGATTTGATTTCAGTTCGCTATTGATTTAAGTGCTTCAATATCAGTAAGAAGTAGGGCTGCAACTAACGACTCTTTTAATAGTCAACTAGTCACCGACTGTTGAAACGATTACTCGACTCATTGGATAATTATCCATTTTTTCTTACATTTAGCATGAAGTTGATTTAATTATGTGGCAAATGATAATAAACACAAGGAAGATGGGTACAATGAAAAATACATCTTTTATTGAACGAAAGCTCTTTTAGAGCGAAAATACGCTTCTAAAATGTCCAATGTGTGTCATGAAAACCGTACTGGCTTGAATGTCACTTGAATCTCACCGCGGCGAGTCAGACTCCGTTTCGTTCAACTGCCCGACGACCTTCTTCTAATGCTCCTGCATCACCGAGGTCCTGCCATGACACCAAGGTCTGCTTAGCAAACTTTGCTCGTAGTCCTTTTATTCGCCGTATCCAGGCCAAAATGCTCCCAAACTTTAGAAGTTGTGGTGCGCGTACCTGATGTTGACGCCGCCATTTCTGTATGTTCCCGCTCAGAGACAAGACGCTACTACGCAGGAGCGTCTGGCGACAATAGTTGACAATGAATTCCATCGTCGACTACCGTAAATGACCAATTAATAGCCCGGTGTCAAACTGCCGCCAGGTCTCACATAATGGCCGAGGGTCCGACCTCATTTTGTAAAATAAACGCCTGTCTCAAGTAAACGCCAGGTTCATTTCAATGCCTGGGGGCCACTATTTGAGAGTCATTTTATCTTAACTTGGTTTCATGTAAGATTTTGCAATTTATTTTAACTTACCAGTTATTTATGTCGCATGACGTTCCATGCAAAAAAAAAAAAAGATCTACAAGGTGACGCGTTGTGAGTGTGTAGATCTGCTATTTCGGCCGCATGAGACTGTCGTGGAATTCGAAGTATTCGGGCCTCAAGTTGTCACGCCCTTTTTCTTACTAATAAAGTGTTCTTGTGTAAAGTGTTCTCTGGACAATTTTGATATTTGCACTACTGCTCTTTAAAGTACTACAGTATATTGTTATACCTTGTATACCTATTGCTAAAAAAAAATGATGGCCCAGTGCTGGCCAGTGCCAAAATGAATAAAAGCCTGTGACCAATAGACGCCTGGTCTCTTGTAAACGCCCGGGGTCCTCGTGGATTTTGCAAAATAAACGCCCGGGCTACTAATTGGTCATTTACGGTATTTCTATTATCGATGTTTGTGGACAACGTCGACTAATCGTTGCAGCCCTAGTAAGAAGTAGAAATAAACAAATAATTAAGAGAACCTGTTTGCATTTTTTAAATATTTATTTTCATGCTCATAGCACAAAAAACTTCACAAGTATATACGTAGAATCAAAAAACCCTTTACAGCTCTTTATCAAATTGAAAAGTAAGGTGCATGTAAATTTGAGTTCAGTGTCTTTCCTCTTGGACACCAATATACCTCACATCTGAAAATAAAACATTAGCAGCACACTTGTGCATATATAGAACAAAAATAATAAAAAAAACAACAGTTCGAATCAAAATGAAAAGTAAAGTGCAGGTAAACTGTCTCACATCCTGGAAATGATGATATACTGCACAACTTTTTTTGGGACAGTAACATCTGAACCATGTCTTCTTTTCTGATCACATCCTGAAGTTTGCTCTGCACACCTAAGTTTTTGTTTAAAAAAAAAAAAGGTAGCTGGTTTACATGTTCAGGCGTCACTGCACTTCTCTGGGCCGTGACACCGTCACCAACCTTTGAGAAGATCCTCTCGGCTGGTACACTTGTTCCAGGGATACAGAGGTACCGTTTAGCTTGGCATGACAATCGGGAGAATTCCCCCTCCTGTTCCCTCCTCCAGTGCAGTGGAGAGTGGCAGTGGTTTAGCCTCTGCACCTCTTCACCTCATGTTGATGCTTTGTCTTTTGCAGTTCTGGACAACGCTACTGGGGTGTGTGTGTCCCCGAGGATATCAGCCAGAGCTCAAGTTCCTTGCTTTCTTCGATGGGGGCACAGGGTCATCAACTGTTTCTGCCTGCTGCTCCAGCAC
Organism: Aulostomus chinensis; assembly: GCF_037954235.1. Lineage (NCBI taxonomy): Eukaryota > Metazoa > Chordata > Actinopteri > Syngnathiformes > Aulostomidae > Aulostomus > Aulostomus chinensis. Next base: position 2,633,680 of record NC_141321.1, read on the forward strand.
CTCAACTACCTCACTGTCTGCTACATTGACTGGCTGAATTTACTCTCTGCTGAAAAAATAAATCGATCACATTAGTAGAGAAGAGCTTTAGAATTTTATGTTCAAATGCATTGTGGATAGGGATGGACCGATCTTGATTTTTTTTCAGGGCCAACACCAGTTCCGATTTTGTCTCCTTCACCCTTAGCTGACGGATGATTCTTGAGCCAGTATGGCTTTTGCCCCCTCAATTTACATAAAAAGAAGGACAACAAATATTACAGGCCAAGAAACATTAATTGAACAGTGCAGTTTAAATGAACTAAATATTCGAACAAGTAAAGTAAAACATATTTAAACATAACTAAAACAACTGCATCACAGCAACCCTTCCCTGAAGTGGGCTCGCTGAAATGTTGCCACACTGGGTTCCATTCAGCAGCCATCTGAATAAAGAATGAATAAAAACCCAGATTACTATCAATCTTTCAGCATCATCTTACATTCATATCAGCCAATTTTCATCTCCCATTCATCAATATCTACAACTTGGCCATGTTGAAGCATTGCTGGCGCATATAATCTACTCATCACAAACCTAAGCTAACCCTGTCCTTCTGTCACACATTTAAATGATTCAAGAGAAAACAAAGGAACAGTAGCTTTTGACCGAAAGTGCTTGATTTGTAACTTAACACTGACATGGTTTCAATTTTTCAGCACTGAGACAAAGCACAGGCATGAAAAAGACCTCAACTTTAGAAGGAATAATGATTCAACAATGTATGAAAGATGTCTCTAATTGTAATAATCTCTCATCCATGTGGTGGCTGCCTCTCCCGAGGAAGTGAGACGCCCCACCCCCTAAACACGTGCGCGCGCGCACCTCAGTTGAGTGGACGATGAGTGGAAAAGCTTCATCGCTGTATTGATAACGACAGCAAACGGCTCGAAACGTGTTTTCACAAAACGCATTCTTATTACATAAAGATTTCTCTCATCTCAAAAGTTCTCGTGCACTGAGAGGGAGCTTAGCGTGTACCGATAAAAATATAAAAAGCCAGAGAAAAATAAAACCCCGACTCCTGAGAAATTTAGCAGCCGCTGCCAAATTCTCTGTGAAGGAAAACCCTGGTTATGAGACATATTGTGAATTTAACTAAAGAAACAAATTTAAATCTTACTGTTGTCCTGGGGCAGCTTCAAGGGTAATGCTGCTTTCACCACTCTACCATATGAGGAGGAGCATGGTCTGCATGTGGGCTGCAGGGACTTCCAGCAACACAGAGCTGCCCCTGTGGATGCCCGACTGCAATTGGCTAATCCTGATACAAGCAAAAATCGCGCCAATTAATCAGTCGATCCTTAATTGTGGGGGTGTACAATGGAGGCAAATGTGTTTCAATAAAATTTGCCTGTGAGTGTCTGAATAATTACAATCTGACTGCATTCCATGAGACAACACAGTCTGCGTCTTCGTTCAATAAGTTGTACTTCCAGAGCTTTTATCAGTTGTCAGGTCCTCAGTGAGAGTGATGACTTTGGTGAAGACACCCTCAGGCTCATCATCTGATAGAAAAGGGAGGGCCTTAAAGCCAGGGTCCAGAAGTGAGGTTATGGACAGGTCATCCATCCTACCTTGAGGTTCATAAAATAAATTCACGCCAATTTTTGTCTCACGACAGTGACATTCTTACAAAAAATAGGTTTCAATCACAGAGTAAAAAACTGAATAAAACAGGCCTTACGGTGTCCTGATGATTGAGTTCGTAGAATACTGTCTCTGGAGATCCTGGTGCACAGCATCACAGAGACATTGAGGGCTGCTTGTAACTGCTCCAGAAGTCTTGCTCTTAGGGGTGCAATGACTGACAGCATTGGGGTACCTTCTCGAGATATCACTAAGGTGGCTTTCTTCAGTGGCTTCAGGTTCTTTGTCACATTGTCTCTCATTTGCGGATCTGTAATTAAACAATTAAAAGTGCCTTTGATTGGCCCTCCAGTTTTGCTGGCGAGAAAGTTGCCATCTATCACAATTGCTGACCTGTCACTCTTTGAAGTCTTTAAGCATGACTCTTTCTTCCGTGCTTTGCCAAGTCTGACTGCACAGAAAGCTTACTTCATTTACTGACAGGCATTGTTGTGTCAGCAGGCTTGCTGTGACTGTTGCTGTGAAATAACGTCATATATTGCATTGTCTTGTAACTGCTGTGTAGCGGGGAGTTTCAACAATTTCAGATGAGTTTTGCCAAAGGCCTTCAACTTGCAAAGATCAACTTGTCACACCACGACAATTCAATCAATTCTTTTCTCTGCCCTCAACAGAAGGATGACGACATTGAGGAAGGTGATCTCCCAGAGCACAAGAGGTCTCCTCCTCCCATTGACTTCTCCAAAGTTGACCCATCCAAGCCTGAGGAGCTGCTCAAAATGTCCAAGAAAGGCCGGACTCTAATGGTTTTTTCAACTGTTTCGGGGGATCCCACTGAGAAAGAGACAGAGGAGATCACAGGCCTGTGGCAAGGGAGTCTCTTCAACGCCAACTATGATGTTCAGAGGTACATTACTGAAGTCTTTTGACAATGAAAAACTGGGTTAACTACAAAAAATCTTGTATATAGCTGTTGATCTGCCCCAGTGTGTGCCTGAGGGAGTGAGACAGTGTTTTGGCAAGAACCAATCCTCAATAAGTTAATGAGGCATTAAAATTGACAATGCATGTTGGGAAATATAAGTGGCCTGGATCAGCCTACAATTAACTGATTGTAATAAATGACATGTTTTCATACATCTAAATTCTTTTTGTCCATATGTCTTTTTCTAGATTTAAGGATACGCCATGTTGCAGTATGAAAGCTGATGTCTTTCACCATGACAACCCTGATGTTTAATTGATTTTAACTGAATGAGCCTTCATTTTGCCATCTAGCCATCTTGCTTGCGCAAAATAAAATAAACTAAATTCACTGTGATCAAGAGTTCATGTCAGCACTGCCATGTCACTATTGACACTTGTAATTTATTACTCAGCAGTTTGCAGATGATGAGAGAACTAACTATGTTAAGGTGTGGAGCAGTTTTGTAGTCCGCAAGTTGTTGGTCAGGGTATCAGTGCAGAGTCTGAGCTGAGACTGTCCCCTTGAAAAAAACAGCAGTGGTAGTAGCTGTGTGATACCAGACAAGTGACTTTACTGTGGCAGTGCTGCATTTTGCCCCATGTTTGATTGTTAATTTTCACAAAAATCTTGTTTTTCTTGCAATGAGAAGATATATTTGACTTTCATTGACAACCCTACAGGCTGAACATTGTGACATCTGGGGAAGGCTACCATTTACGGGTAAATTATTCGTCTGCTTGGTTAGTCAGTCCACAGTTGTGAGTGGGTGGTCAGTCACCTGAGTCAGACCTCCTCTGGACAGTCTTTCAGGCCAATCCATTATTTTCGGAGCCAGAAGGAACCAGACATGTTGCGATTGAATGTTTTTTCAAAATCATGCAGGAGAAACAGAAGTGTAAATTGTATTATGTTACACAAAGCTTTGACATGAGAAATATTAGATGAAGAGAAGGTCAAATTTCAGTTGGCACAAGATCCTCAGGAGACTAATATGACTGAGCAACAAATTCAAAGTCTAATTGCTGCTGCTGTTGGCTGGCGTATGTGTACGACCCTCAGTGTGTGAGAAGAAACCCCAAATTCTTAAGAGCTTTGGAGGACAAGGCTTAATAAATGCAGTCCATTTACTGTAGCATATTACTGTTGTTGAGAAATGAGGGGTGAAGCCAAAGGAAGTGTGGCGATTCTTTTGCTTTTTTACAGAAAGTGTTTTCCACAAGTTGAGAATTTACTTTTGGTGAGCAGCGTGACATGTCACTGATGTGTAGTTTTATGAGCTGGTTCGGAATAAAACGAGGAAAATGCATCTGGCTTCATGCTGAAATAAGGAAAACAGCCTTAACCTGAGTCAATTTGTCATTCACATACGTCTATATGTTGATTTCTTCACGTACAGCTGACACTGAAACTGAAAGGGCAAATTTCTTGCTAAATTAAAAAAAAACCAAAAATCCATCCATCCTCCCATCCATTTTCTCTACAGCTTATCCATTAAGGGTTGTGGGGTGGGGGTCAGTGCCAGTTTGTCACAGGGCCCTCAGGAGCAATTAGAGGTTCGGTATCTTGTGTAAGGACACTTCGACATGGTCATCGGGGAAAATGAAGTTTGAACCAGCGACCCTTCGGTTGCTAGACTGCCACTCTATCTCTGAGCCATGCCGCCCCATTAACCCTATTGAGTTTGCAGTAAATGTTCCATCATTTAGCCATGCATTGCTTCCTAGTCAACTGCTAACAGAAATGCTGATCAAAGATCATCATCACTGGATGAGAATATTCATGATGTTGGTGAGCAAGAAAAGCTCTTAAAATTATTTTTAGTGTACTATGTAACTTTGTGGTAAGAGTAGCTGAGCCTGTCATGGCAGCCTGTGTTTGTGTCTCATCCCCTGAAGTAATTTAAACACATGCACACGTGGTCAGTGCATTATATGGTTTATTGGGAATGAAGTGGAATTCTGATTTTATCTTCCAGGGTGAGTCTCAGTTTTCCTTGGCGGCAGCCAAATAAATCTATGTGTGAGAAACAGTGATAGAATAAGACTGTATTAAACAGCACTGGGTCTCACAAGTAGCTCATTGACACATGACACATAGAGGGACATAGAGCAAACATTTTATCATTCTAACTTCAAGCGTCACTATGTTTCATACTGTTGATGATCCCTGTCTTCCTGAAAGTGTTGTTTGTCACTTTGAAAATGGAAAATGCACAATTCCATAACTGTGAAGCTTAATCTTGATCCATATGTTCCTCTACAGATTTGTGGTTGGGTCAAATAGGGTGATCTTCATGTTACGGGATGGCAGTTTGGCCTGGGAGGTCAAAGATTTCTTGCTGGCCCAGGAACGCTGCATGGATGTCACTGTGGAGGGACAGGTGTTCCCTGGGAAGGCTGCAGAGAAGGAAAATGCCAAGTACAAGCACCAGAATGAAGTAAACTTAAAGAAGAATAACAAAAATAAGGAAAAGAGCCAGAAACCTGATTTGACTGGGAACAGTGCTAGGCGTGTCCAACAGGAGCTGTGATGGAGTAGCACATCAAGGTGATGCAGAGCCTCTTATCTTGTGAATATCAATCAAAGCCACTGATCCAAATCAGTTATGAATGAAGTTACTATCTGTTAAGAATCAAATATTCCAGGGAAACAATTAAAAGCCAAATGCTGTTAAAAAGTGATAGATTCTGATTTCATTAAACTGATACTTCAACCCCAAATTTTCATTTATCCATTACTGAATTCTCCATTCACCTACTAAAGACATGTAAGGGTGGGTAATTGTTATCTTGAAGAGGTCATTCATTTGTCTTTACAGGAAAAAATACCTCACTGACACAAGATTCTTGTAATTTACCATTTATTTGGTGCATAAAATCAATCCTGTCTTTCTTTTGTCAATAGATTGTGACCACCGATGCTTGCAAAGACATAATGTCACATTAAGAGGGGGTGAGGGGTGGACTTGGTGTTCTTGGTTGATTTTTCAGCAGCTATGAAAATAAAGGTGTTCTCCAGTATGATGTGTTGAGGTCTCTTCTATTTATTTTTGAGCTGGCTGTGTATAGTATAATTGTTACTCTTAAAATAATAAATCATTTGGCCTCACAAAAGAACCAATTTTACTCACATTTGGTCCAAGCTGTTAATGAGAATTCATTGCACTCACAAATATTTTTTTCTGTTCTCTTTGGTAAAGGGCATGAAAACTGTCATACCTGAAATGATCAACCAACCGCCTTTCCTCCAGAGCAATATATCTTTGTTACATATTTATTCATAGTTTAAGGACATTTATTGTTTTAATACATAAACTACACTTTGGAATTAATAATCATGGATAGATTAATGGGGTTATAACAGCTGATGTACAACTCAGATACATTAGCATAGATGGTGCTGAAATGAAGTTTAGAGGCATGTTAATCTAAATTACTTAAGAGTTTTAATTTGTAACAATGCAACAAACAAGTCAGAATCAGGGAATACGTCAGTTGACCCCCTTGCGGCCAGAGCCACATTCTCAGTTATGCTATACATTATCATCATCTCCTTCCCAGTGTTAATTTTGTGCCTGTTTTCCCCTTCCTGTTGCAGTCAGTTTACTCCCAAAAATAGACAATTTGTGCATCTGATTTCATGTAAACCATTTATTTTAGACAGTGCACACACACAGCTTTGAACAAGTCACAGCATGGGTAAATTCTGGCTTTCTCGTGATCTTTAATGATGCTAGTTAGAGGATTAGATTAGATGGACCTTCAGTGATCCTTTGGGCAGAGTCCTTAGGTACTTCAGGGTCATTAATATGATAAAATTGTTCTGTTTCTGATACAGCAATTTCAGTTTGTTTTTTGGTTCCATTTTCATGAAGGGAGCTCCTCTACAACTGTGCTGGTGTTTGTATATCTATACCTTTCAATGGAACCATGTGACTTTACAAAGAAATGGTGCCAACACATTTTCATGAAGACAGGTCAGCAAAAATGTGGAAATACAATTAGTTGGACAATAGGGAATGATAGAAGAAATAAATAATGAGATAAGAAAAAAATATGACATGGGGCTTTACAGGTACCCCACAGAAGAATTAAAATTGGGACAGCATTGCAAAGCATGTTGATGAAACAAGGATAAGTTGTTCGAGAGCTTTTTTGGTCACCGTCTCATTTAAGGAGGAAGTTGGTACTTCCTGAATTTGTAATAATTTTGCTTGAGGCATATGAAACCAAAAAGTTCGCTGTCACTTCAACAAAGATCTCAGTCAGCTTGTTTTAATGATGCTTAATCCATTCAATGTAAAAAACCCTTTCCCCATATTTTTTAACCAGAGTCCCTTTCTTAGCATAGTGAGCTGTCCTTTTCCAGATGTACCGTATTTTCTGCATCGGATTATAAGGCGCACCCCCAATAAATGGCCTATTTTAAAACTTTTTTCATATCTAGGTTGCACCGCATTATAAGGCGCATAGAATAGAAACTACAGTAGTGGCTGGGGTTGAATTATGCATCCACTAGATGGAGCTGCGCTAAAGGGAACGTCAACAAAACAGTCAGATAGGTCAGTCGGTCAAACTTTATTGATAGAATACAAACCAACGTTCTGACAACTCCGTTCACTCCCAAAACAAGTCAGTGCATTCACAAACGTGGAGAGGAACTTTTCCCTGTTTCAGTACACACGTAAAAGAAACAGTCTGTTACTGGTACGGTAAATCAAACGTAAGCGCAATCACAATATAGTAACTCTCGAAATAGTACAAAGCAATAACAATACAAGAATAACTAAATAACTCAACGTTGTTCAAACGTTAATGTCCATATTCACAATATCTCCCAGCCTCGTTCAGTTGTAAACATGTGAAAGAAATACGTAAAACTCACTCTTTCAGTTCATTCCTCATCCACGAATCCATCGAATTCTTCCTCTTCAGTGTCCGAGTTGAACAGTTGGGCGAGTACGGCATCCAACGTGCTCGGTTCCATCTCGTCAAAGTCGTCATTATTCGAGTCAGTGTTGCTGTTGTTGTCTGGCAGTTCAGTGACAATACGGTTTTTAACGCCGTTACTTCGGCGACGCCCCCTGACTACGGTAGCCATAATTAACCAATATTTATCCATATATAAGGCGTATATATTATATAATATATAAGGCCTTATAAGGATTATAAGGCGCACTGTTGGTTTTTGAGAAAATGCAAGGTTTTTGGGTGCGCCTTGTAGTGCGGAAAATACGGTAATTCAAACTAGAAACTTGCAAGTGGGTTCTGACATCTTCTACAACTTATGGAGGAGTACTAACAGTATCATTTCTAATGGCAAGACATCAACATTCACCGCCACCTCACAGCCTGAATTTGTAACTTAAAGTCACAGTGCTCTCCCCAAGGTGTTTTGAAGTGGCAGATGAGATTTGAGTGCATTCTGAACAACGTTCAAAATACAGGAGATGTCAATGTAAAATATTTCATTTCCTGGCATGACAGGCAATGTAACAGGCAGTATTAACCCCTAGATGTGTTCAGGGAGGGATGTTTGGCGAACGTGAAGTTTGACGCAGATCCGACCATGAAAGAAGGATGTGTGAGTGTTTAGATTATCATGGCAAAGTCACAGTCTTCAAGGGTGCATCACCAAAGTCTGTTTTTCTGATCAATTAATGAGTAGGATACGATGACCGGGTGAAATGTGTCACTTCCTGTTTAAGTAGGTGGCACTATGAGTACAGATCAATAGTGACCTGTGGATGTGGTCAGACCAGGATGTTGATCAAAGATGTGAAGTTTCAAACAGATATGATTATGTGAAAGATTTATAAGAGTTCTAGAGTGACTGGAGGTCATGGCTGAGTATCTCACAGGATTTGCAGATAGATGCTGCCCCCAAGGGGCAGCACAGTGATACTGTGGTCAGCACTGTCGCCTCACAGCAAGAAGGGTCTGGGCTCGAGGTCCGGCTTGGGCATGGGAGTTTTCTGTGTGGAGTTTGCATGTTCTCCTTGTGCCTGCGTAGGTTCTCTCCATCAACTATCTGGCTTCCTTCCATAGTCCTAAAACACGCAAATGGGGACAAGGCCATTTAGATACTCTAAACTGAACATAGGCGTGGTTATGAGTGTGAATGGTTGTCAGTCCTGGGTGTACCCCGCCTCTCACCCGAAAGCTGCTGGAATATGTTGTGACCTAGAAATTTTGAAATGAATTGTAAAATTAGGCGGCATGGTGGTGCAGTGGTTAGAGCTGTCACCTTGCAGCAAGAAGGTTCCAGGCTCGAGTCCCAGCTCGGGCACAAAATCTTTCTCTCCGGGTACTCTGGCTTCTTCCCACTGTCCAAAGACATGCAATTGGGGACTAGGCTAATTGGATACTCTAAATGGACCATAGGTATGAATGTGAGTGTGAATGGTTGTTTGTCTATAAATGTTGGCCCTGCGATGGACTGGCGACCTGTCCAGGGTGAACCCCGCCTCTCACCCATAGCTGCTGGGATAGGCTCCAGCCCCCCCCCCCCCCCGCGACCCTTAGTAGGAACAGGCGGAAGACAATGGATGGATGGATGAAATTATGAACTTCCTGTATGGTTGAGGTCATGGGTCCCTGGAGTTTTTGTTAGGTCTTTTTATGTCACTCATGTGAACCAAATTTCAGGCATGTAGCTGAACAACAGTGCCAGGGAGAATTTTTTGAAGGTTTCTAGGTAGTGCCGGTGAGTCTTTTCTGCACGCCTATGTATGAAACTCAAAAATGTGTGTTAACAGTTTCATGAACATCAGACACTCAAGAGTGAAGTTATAATGGCTTCCTGGTCATGGTATACAAAGCCACCCCCCTCCCCCACATTGGACTCTCTGACCACATCACGGTTATGCTAATACCAGCATACAGACAGAGAGTAAAAGTCACTAAACCGGTTCAGAAGCAGGTAAGAGTGTGCCCAGAGGGGGCCTCCTCTGCTCTCCAAGACTGCTTTGACACAACAGACTGGGAGATGTTTAAGCAGGCAGCCACTTAAAACAACCACACAGACATTGAGGAGTACACAAACACTGTGTCCTCTTACATCACAAAGTGCCTAGATTATATGACCCACACAAAAAGCATCACCACCCGGGCTAACCAGAAGCCATGGCTGACAGGGGACGTCCACAGGCTGCTAAGGGCCAGAGACAAAGCCTTCAGAACCAGGGATGAAGATGGCTTGAGAACAGCGAGAGCCAACCTGTCCCGTGGCATCAGGAAAACAAAACAGGACTACACACACAAGATAACCTCCCACTTCAGGGACAGCAGAGACGCAGAGTCTATGGCAGGGCATTCAGGCCATCACGGACTACAAGCCCGTGCCACAGAGCTGCGAGAACAACACCTCTCTGCTCAACAACCTAAATAGCTTCTTTGCATGCTTTGAAGCACAAAACAACACACGCCCACAGAAGACTCCACTCCATCCCAACGACCAGGCTCTGTGCCTGTCAGCCACCAGCGTGAAGAGGACACTCTCCACCATTAACACCCGCAAGGCAACAGGTCCAGACAACATCCCAGGTCGTGTGCTGAAGGACTGCGCAGAGGAGCTTAAAGATGTCTTCACAGACATCTTTAACACCTCTCTGAGGCAAGTCGTTGTTCCATCATGCTTCAAGACCACCACCATCATACCTGTGCCGAAGAAATCTGCTCCATCCTGCTACAATGACTACCGCCCCGTGGCACTGACACCCATCATCATGAAGTGCTTCGAACGGCTAGTCATGGCACACATCAAATCCATCACCCCCCCCCCCCACCCTGGACCCCTTCCAGTTTGCATACTGTGAGAAAATGAGCTTTTGATCATGTTCTGTTCATATGGCACCACCATATCAGGAGTTGATTGTGTATAAGTACATGACGTGATTGTTTATGTTAAGTTGTGCAGGCTGCTAGTTGCGCCCGAACTGTCAAGGCTGAATGACAAAAACAACAGGACAAGACGACCTGACTGTGCAGGAGGCTGGAGTACTAATCAAGAAGTGTGATATGCATGAGTGTAAAATTATGTATGCAAAAAAGGTGTGGCTTCAAGCATATATTCACTGTGTTCATATCTTATTCAGACTCTCTGCTGCACTCTCAAGGTGCATGTAGTGGGGTCTCCAGATATATCTGTGTCTGCTTTGTTGTGTGAAATAAAGTGTTGATTTGTCTAAAGCAGACGACTCCGGTTGATCTCTTCTCATCAACGGACCCGGTGAAGTCGGCGTACTTCAACAATACCAAACCAAACGATCCACAGAAGATGCAATCTGCTCTGCCCTCCACCCAGCCCTCACCCACCTGGACAAAAAAGACTCATATGTGAGAATGCTGTTCATAGACTTTAGTTCGGCATTCAACACCATTATACCACTGCAACTCATCTGTAAACTGGACAAACTGGGGCTCAGAACCTCCCTCTGCAACTGGCTGCTGGACTTCCTCAGTCAGAGGCCACAAACAGTACGTGTTGGAATCAACACCTCAAGGAGCATCACACTGAGCACAGGGGCCCCCCAAAGCTGTGTGCTCAGTCCCCTGCTCTTCACCCTGCTGACATATGACTGAACGACAACCTACAGCACCAATCACATAGTGAAGTTTGCCGACGACACAACTCTGGTGGGTCTCATCACCAAGAGTGACGAGACTCACTACAGGAAGGAGGTCAATCTTCTGACCACGTGGTGCAAAAACAACAATCTCCTGCTGAATGTAAGCAAGACCAAGGAGATTGTTGTCAACTTCCGGAGAGGCCACACCCAACACCCGCCACTGACCATCGATAGTGTTGCTGTGGAGAGAGTGAGCAGCACCAAATTCCTGGGGGTGCACATCAGTGAAGACTTCTCCTGGACAACCAACACCACATCACTGGCGAAGAAAGCCCAGTGGCGCCTCTACTTCCTGTGCAAACTCAAACGGGCAAGTGCTCCACCACCCATCATGAGCAAATTCTACAGAGGCACCATTGAAAGCATCCTTTCCAGTTGCATCACTGTATGGGGCGGGAGCTGCACTGACTACAACAGCAAAGCCCTGCAACGCATAATGAACACGGCTGGAAGGATCATTGATGCTCCACTCCCCTCCCTGCAAAACATATACACCACCCGCCTCACCCGCAAAGCGATCACAATCGCGAATGACTCAAGCCACCCCGCACACGGCCTGTTCAGCCTCTTGCCCTCCAGGAGGAGGTATAAGAGCCTCCATTCTCGCACCTCCAGACTCACCAACAGCTTTATCCACCAGGCTGTTGGGCTGCTAAACTCTCCCCCTCCCTACCCTCAGCTACATCCATCAGGCTGTCAGGAAGCTAACCCCCCCCCCCCCCCATCTCACCCCCCACAGAATGAAGGACTGTCTTTTTGCACTAAACCCCCAACAACATATATTTATTTATTGCCAACAAATAACTTCTGCTGCTACTACTGACTCCTTTTTACACTGTGAAATTGTTTATATCTTTTATAGGATCAGTAAATGTCTTCAGCCACTGTGCACTATATCTGTTTTTAGCTGTCTATATGTCTGTCCTTATTTTGTTGTGCTTGTGCACTTCAGTGTTTAGTCTACCTCAGTGTCAGTAGATGCCTCGTCTTCACTGTAGGATAGAGAGAAACGTAATTTTGATTCCTCTGTATGTCTGGTGCATATGAAGAAATTGACAATAAAGCTGACTTTGACTTTGACGTTGATGGTGTTGTAGCCACCTCAGAGCCTCAGTGTGTAACATGATGAAAAGTATTCACTGTGTGGTTCATCCCCAAGGTGTTAAGATGTTTCTGAGTAGAGTGGAGTTGGATCAGATCAACAGGCTAAATACATGACCTCTCAGTGTAAATAAGACATACATTTCCTGTTGCCAGTAGGGGGTACTATGATTAACAGTCAATCTTGACATGTAGATGTTGTCAGGACAGGAAGTGTATCAAGCATAAAAAGTTTGATCCAGATCCATCAACCTGTAGAGGGGTTATAAGAGTTCCAGACCAGACAAAATGCGGAGGGGTTATAAGAGTTCAATTTCTAAGGGTGAAGTATACCTTTGCCGCCACCTCACGGCTCCAGTGTGTAACCAAAAGTCAGTGTTCACCGGGGTTCATCCCCAAGGTGTTTTGGGGAGGTAGACCAGATTTGAGTGGGATGCAATCAAGAGCTTAAATACATGAGCTCTCAGTGTAAAACATGTCATTTCCTGTCACAACTTCTTCATAAATCCCAAGATTTGGGCCCAATCTTACATAAGAATTCACATCACAGTCTTAATGAAACAACTAATAGGCTGCACAGTGGTGCAGTGGTGAGCACTGTGGCCTCACAGCAAGACGGCTCTGGGTTTGAGTCTCAGGTCATGGACGGGATCTTTCTAATAGGCTGCACAGTGGTGCAGTGGTGAGCGCTGTGGCCTCACAGCAAGAAGGTTCTGGGTTTGAGTCTCAGGTCATGGACGGGATCTTTCTAATAGGCTGCACAGTGGTGCAGTGGTGAGCACTGTGGCCTCACAGCAAGAAGGTTCTGGGTTTGAGTCTCAGGTCAGGGACGGGATCTTTCTGTGGGGAGTTTGCATGTTCTCCATGTGCCTGCGTGGGTTCTCTCAAAGTACTCCAGCTTCTTCCCACAGTCCAAAAACGTGCAATTCCATTCATCCATCCCATCCATTGTCTTCCCTCTTGCTGTGAGGCGACAGTGCTAACCACTGCACCACCGTACAGCCCAACATGCAATTGGTACTGGGCTAATTGGATAGTCTAAACTGACCATAGGTATGACTGTGAGTGCGGATGGCTGTTTGTTTGTATATTTTGGCCCTGCGATGGACTGGCCGGCCTCTCGCCTATAGCCGCTGGGAAAGGTTCCAGCCCCCCCCCCCCCCCCCCGTGACCCTTAATAGGAATAAGCAGAAGAAAATGGATGGATGGAGATGAATAATTGAGTTTTGGTTCCATGTCTCTATGACATTCTTATGGGCTGTGGCACCAATTTTTAAATATCTAGGTGGCACTGTGGAGCACATTTTGGCACTTTTTTTTAATTTTTATTTTTTACATTTTATCAAATTTTTTTTTTTTTTACAAGACCTGATGTGCGTGCCAAATTTGGTTAGTTTTTGAGCATGTTTAGGGGGTCGAATTGAGGTCTAAAGTGGAGGAATAACAAAGAAAGAAAGAAAGAAAGAAAGAAAGAAAGAAAGAGACAGACAGAACAGATACAATAGGGTCTTTGCCCCTTAGGGTCTCAGGCCCTAATAATTTGAAAGGGAGCCATAAAATCTGAATAAATCAGTCATGGCTTTTGAAACCAAAACACAAATGAAAACAAAGCTTTGGGGTCAGGCCCTAAAAATGTAATGAACTCAACCTAAGGTTTCCCAACCTGTTATCCCAAACGGTTTGGTAGATAATTGCTTATTTAGTGCAAGAGCGAATCATAATCCATCATAGATATGAGGTATTTACACTAGTTGCTAAAAGTAACAGTCGCTGCAGACAAAGTCAGGAAGCAGAGCTGACAACAAGTAATTGGCTGTCAATGCAGAACTTAACAGACTTCTCAAGTTTTTAAGTACTGTGTTGTAGGCAAAGACTTTTTAATGTCACAATATTCACAGCAATTCAGGCATACAGAAAGTGCAAGCAAGGCTTGATCTTCTCTCTCAGGCCCTCTCTTATCTCATCATTCACACATACACCTTTGCGCTCAAGCATTTCAGTGTGAACATCTATGAACTCTTTACAGTCAAACATCTTTGAACAAAATATTGAATCAATTTTTTAAGTCCTTCCCAGATCTGAACAGTGTGCTTCCTCATCCATGTTTTTAATTTTTTTGTAATTTTTTTTTTTTTTTACAGAGAATATAGGTAATTTGAAAAATCTAAGGGTTTAAATGTCATGCAAAGAGCAATAACAATTACCGTAAATTCTGGACTATAAGCTGCGACTTTTTTTCGACGCTTCATGCCTTGCGGCTTATACTCCGGTGCGTCTTATACGAGGATTTTACCTTCCCCCTGGGGTGTGGCAGGCAGCGGCAGCGGGCAGTAATTCCCTATTGTTCCTGATGGTAGCTCCTAGTACCGTACTTAGGGAAATTCCTGGCCAAATGTTATGGTAATTTCTCTAAGTACTGTACTTGGAGCGTCCAGTCCATGCTGCGGTGCAGTGTAAAAAGAGCATCACACAATATTTTCAGTCATTTGTACTCACCTTCAAGATGGAGAGCAGAAGAAGGAATGCTTATGATGCAGCTTTCAAGTTAAAGGCAATCAATCTGGCGGTTAAAGATGGAAATAGAGCTGCAGCACGTAAGTTTGGCATAAACGAATCGATGGTGAGACGCTGGAGGCGGCAACATGACGAACTGAGCCAATGCAAAAAGACGACAAAAGCTTTCAGAGGTCATAATAGCAGATGGCCCGGACTTGAAAACGCTCTGGAAGACTGGGTCAACACGCAGAGAACGGGCGGCCGAGGTGTTTCCACCGTGCACCGCGGCTTATTTACCGGTGCGGCTTATACGTGTACAAAGTTGATTTTTTCCCTAAAATAAGCATCTGCGGCTTACATAACGGTGCGCTCTTTCGTCCGGAATTTACGGTAATTTAATTAATGTTTGACCCAAATTTGGCCCACATCAGAGCCAGAAGTGCCAAATGAGGCCCAAATGTGACTGCTATCTGGGGTGGTGGTAATGAATTTTAAAAGTGGTAAACTCTTCCATCCAAATGTACCTTGATCGTCTCTTACATTTATGCCACCACTGCCACATGGATAGGAACCTGAGGCCAAATCTTAATCCACAACAGGGTGTGGAAGGATAGGATAGTATATCCTGTAGTATATTGGATAGTTATAATCAAACAACTTAACAGTGAAATTCTCAGAATCTTCAGGGTGGGTGATCTAAAGTAAACTATGTATTTCATGATACAATGCAATTAATAGGTGACTACGGAGTACAAGGCAAGGCAAGGCAATTTTATTTGTACAGCCTGTTTTCCCAAACAGTTTGTCTCAAAGGGCTTCACATGGCATCATAACAACATCCTCTGCCCTTAGACCCTCACATCGACTGAGGAAAAACTCCATAGAAAACCCTTTTAACAGGGAAAAATCTGAGAAACCTCAGGGTGAGCAACAGAGGAGGGATCCCTCACCCAGGACGGACAGGCATGCAGGAGATGTTGTTACAGACAAGAAAACAGTTTACAATGCAGAATGTGGAAAACATGGAAATGTTAATAACAGCTGAAGAAGGAAGCTTCTGGTAGGGGAGGCAGGGAGAGCAAGCCAGCTTGATGGGGGACTGGATGGCAGACTGGTTCATGGAAGGGGAGGCAGGGAGAGCAAGCCAGCTTGATGGGGGACTGGATGGTAGACTTGTTCATGGGAAGGGAGCACAGGCCGGTGTAACAGCAGGGTAAAAGGGGGGGGGCAATGCAGGCGGCAGTTGGTGCAGAGAGGTGGCGCTGGTGGATCTATGGAAACACAGAGAGACTGCAAGACACCAAGGCCAAACTACAAAGTGCAACAAGTAATGGTAATGACAGTTCCAAAATGTGCGGGGAGGAGAGGAGGAGAGAGGGGGAGAGGAGGGGAGAGGAGAGGAGAGGAGAGGAGAGGAGAAGCGAGGAGGGGAGAGGAGAGGAGAGGGCTCCATGTAACCTGATGTGTCCCCCAGCAGTCTAAGCCTGTAGCAGCATAGCTATCAATGGTTCAGAGCTACCTGAACCAGTCCTAACTGAAGGCTCTGTCATAAAGGAAAATCTTAAGCCTGGACTTAAACGTAGTTAAAGTGTCTGCCTCTCTGACCCATGGAGAGATGCTGGTTCCACAGTAGAGGAGCCCGGTAACTAAAGGCTCTACCTCCCAGTCTGTTTTTATTGATACTGGGAATCACGAAAAGACCTGCATTCTGGGAGCGGAGTGCTCTGGTGGGACAGTAGGGACTAATGAGCTCTTTCAAATAGGATGGAGCTTTATCATTGAGAGCCTTATAAATCAGCAGAAGGACTTTGAAGTCGATTCTAGATCCTACAGGAAGCCAGTGGAGAGAACCTAAAGTGGGAGAGATAACCCAAGCAGGCACAGGAAGAACATGTAAACTCCACACAGAAAGCTTCCATGCCCAAGACGGACCTTGATTTCCGAACCTTCTTGCTGTGAGGTGACAGTGCCAACCACTGCACAATTGTGCCGCTTTAATTGTCATTTTAATTTGAAACAGTGTTGCTAAATTTGATGTTGATACAGCCTAAACTAATCTAACTTGTGATTACCACTGTTTATTTGGTGTGTCAACAGTAGCTATTTACATCAACAAAAATCATTATCGTCATTAAACTGGAAATCTGCTTTCATTGGTACTATATCGCTCCTCTTTTCTGCCCATCTTGTCCCTACTCAGGCCTATCACAAGCCTGTTGAAATAACATTTTGTCATTATGTCATGACACAATATTTGTGCCATCCTTTTGTTGCTGTAACACCTGGAATTGATTTGGACATTTTCACATCAAAGTACATTTATCATATTAGAAAATTAAATGATACATTGCACAGTGATGCAATGGTTAGCACTTTCGCCTCACAGCAAGAAGGTTGCGGGTTCGAGCCCTGGCTTGAGCACAGTTTGCATGTTCTCCCTGTGCTTGCAGGACAAAGTTCAATGGGGAAGAAATGTGATTTAAGTGACTTGGAACTTGGCATTGGTTGTTGGTGCCTTGGGGGCTGTTCTGAGTGTTTAAGAAACTTTTGATCTACTAAGATTTTCATACTCATACTCGGTACTCTAATTAGTACCGTTGAAAATCAAGTTTCCTCCTCAGGATCTTCTGGCTTGTCAATTAGTGGAGGAATGCAAAGAAACTTTTAATACACTTGATTCAGTTTGAAGCAGTTAAAACACAGTGCTGCCTGTGAGGGCTAACCTGAGCATACATACCATCTCTAGGGTTTTCAAAGACTGGTCATGAAAAGAGAATATCAAGTGGGTGAAAGTTTTCTGGGGGGAAATATCATGTTGATAGTACGGGTCAAAAGAAAATGGCTGGAGTGGTTTGAGCTGATGAAGAGGTTCAATAAAAAACGAAAATAACAACCTGTTTAAAGCCCAGATATGCAGAAGAGCATAGTCTGAGGGTACCACAGCAGCAGTGTCACAGGCTGATCACCTCCATGTCATTCTGGATTGATTCAGAGATTTGTATGAAAGGGGCCCTGGACAAGTTTTGAATGCATAAATAGATAAATCCTTTTTTAGAATTTTGAAGTTTCTGGATTATAAATCTTTTTGATTCATCTTTAGAAATATTCTTATAAATATTATTTTCTTATAAATATTTTGATTCATGCAAATTAAAAATCCAATAAGCAAAATAGAAACAAAAACACTTGAAATATATCACTCTGTGTAATGAATCTGGAATTACAGTATTAAGGTTTAACTTTCTGAATTCAATTATGAAGAGAAAAGGAAGTTTCTCCATGATATACAAATTTTTGGAGATGCACCGATCTGATGAGAATTAAGGCAGTTTTGAAGGCAAAAGTGGTCTTTCCTAACAAGATGTACCAAATAAAGTGGCCAGTCAATGTATAATACCAATATAATACATATGTTGTATTATGCAAATTAATGCTACAACACAGCAAGTAGCAAAAAAGTTATAGGCAAATGTTTGATAATGAGAAGCATATTATATGCCACTATTGAAGGACAATATACTCTAGAACATTAGAACAATAATTAACTCAAATGTTCACCCAGCTTTCATATCATTGGTTGTTTTATTTACTGAAATCAATATAAATATTGACGAAGCAAATTTTGCCTCGTCAATCGACTGGCAACTCTGAACAGTGCAGAACAAAAGAATACAATTATTGAAAATACATTTAAATTAAACTAATAGTGTAACTGAAAAGGCTTTGTTAGAATAATGATTGATTTAGTGATCCCTGATCATTCCTCTACGCAGGTTGGTACACAAAGGCCACAATGGATGTAGTGGACCATGGATGGTGCTGGTGAATTGCGAGCGTCCTTTTCACACCAAATGACACATATTTTTTTCTCAATGCTATGCCTTGAAGAAACACACACCTTGAGCTTGGACAAATGACAGCAGCACTATCTGCGTATGTGTGTGTAGATTTTTATTAGTGTATGTGTGTGTCAGTATACGGTGCTATGTAGTCTCTTGGCTGTTTTCTCCATGCTGCCCGACAATTATAGCTGCTTCTTAGGGACCACAGGGATGGGGAGAACCTGATGGATCTTTGCTCGGGCACTGTCCACCTCCAGATGCACCCAGCCTGGATGAAATGAGCCCTTGAACCCTACAAAGGCCACTTTATCTGTAGGAAAATTAAATGCGGTAAGACAAATAATGTGAACAGGGACTTCTTTCAGCAACATGCAGAACTCACAATCTGTTAGTTACTGCAATACTTGATGCAAGGTTTTATTTTACAGTGATAATATTCAGGCACCCAGGTGGAATAGTTTAGAATTCTATGTTCAAGGAATGGATGCACAATGTTTTTCAGAAAAAACAATTCAATGTGGCTATGTCCCTTTACCAAAATTGATGAAAAATACCCTTTGAAAAATATTTTTAAAGAGGTGGCCAGTGCCAGCTGAAAATTTTGGTGACATTGTTGACTTTTAGCTGTCAGTGAGCAAGTTTGTTTCTGCCAAGGCACTCCACTAATTCCATCGTGGAATCAAAGGTTGTTTGCAAAATCACCTATTTTATACAGTTGAACAAGTAATATAAAAACATAAACTTCCCAAAATGTTCCTGTTCCTGCTTCTAACTTACAATATTATATAACATTATCAAAAAATACAGTCTCTCTCAAAACCTAAACACAAAAATAAATTCAAAATTTCAGAAAGAAAACCAGTCGAAACAGTGAGTTTATTGGATCTATTAGATGAGGGAAAAGTCTTTTTTTCCACTCCAGAAAGGAAGGTAACATCCACCCTGCTCAGTGGCAGGTTTTTAACCACAAACCCTGAGTTTTCCCCTTACTCCACCCTTCAAACTCCAAATGAGCAGTTTGACATGGCCTTATTCCAAGTGTCATTGAAGCAATATAAATTTCTATAGCCCGACAGTAGCACAGGATTTTGGATGTTGATATCACTGTCACTATCATTGAGAACTGAGTCCTTCACAGACATTAAAGTTGTCCCTCCCCCAGTAAAGTTAATTTCTCGACACACACTGATAAATGTTAAACATTCACAAGAACAACTTTGGCATTATTAAAGCAACCATTTAAACAGCAAACATTACAAACAGAATTATGATACAAGTAACAAGCAGGTACAAGTACAGAACCGCTCTCATGCCGAGCGGCAAACTTTCAGATAATTTGCCACTGGTCACCAACAGCCCATCACCAAATAATCCCAATGTACATTTATTCAATTCACATGGTAAACATGTCATTACATGATGCCTTATTAGCATTGTGTGAAATGCATCAATGGCATCAGTCGTGTTTGGTGGGAGAACAATTTCAGTGAAATGCCTGCGAAGTAGATCTCTACCATGAGCACATTTTACTCAATATTACTGTTTACTGGGGGCGGCATGGCTCAGTTATAGAGTGGCCTTCTAGCAGCCGGTTAGTTGTTTGATCTCCACTTCAAGACCATGTTAAAGTATTGAGTATTGAGCAAGATACTGAACCCCTAATTGCTCCTGATGGCCTTGCAACGGACTGGCCACTCGTTCACCTCTCACCCAGTGTCAGCTGGATTAGGCTCTTGCAACCCTTAATGGATAAATGGTATCGAAAATGGATGGATTACTGTTTATTTTTGTATGTATAGTCACCTTTCAATAGGACTTTTCTGTCTACTCCAAGTTTCTCCAGGATTTTAGTCCATGATCCTCTGGTCACCAGATTACCTTTAGATGTCATAAGAACAACTGAACTGGAAAAAAGAGTGAGACACACACATCATTTCAGTGTCGACACATCTCGAGCCTGAAAGAAATTTGAAGCCAGTGACACCAAATAGTAAAAAGGCAGTTTTAAGAAATAATGTGAACGCAGGAAGATTGACAGTTAAAAAAATATTAATTACAAATTGATGATTAATTGTCTTATTGATTGTCAAATGGAGAGCTAAATTTTTAGCCCCAGTTGAATCTGCTGAAAATATCACTTGAAGCACAACCATAGTTTGAGTCATGCAAGGAAAACACTGTTTTGGATTAAACTGTATGAGCCAAAAGTCCATGCCTAATTCCCATCAGTTGGTTGTCCAGTGTTTGATGAGGGTCTGGCACTCCGTAATGCATGCAGAGGGGAGAAAATGTAAAAATGTATTCCCCAAAGAGTTTGCATGTTCTTTCCATCAAAATTAATTTGCCCACACTTCAGGTCTCAGATCACCACACTGGGTATCACTGTGGAAAAGACACTTCAGACTATACTTGTTCATACCCATGCTTGGGTTAGATTGAAGCTATCACAGTTCTTCAAATAACAAATGTCTCCATGCCTATTAATTTGATGTCTTCAAGCCAGGGCAAATGTTATATTCACTTCTTCAGTGTGAACTATCCAACACGGGGCCACTTGGCTGAAAGTGCTTGGTCAGTAGGGCATTTGTTTAGGACGCTTAATAAAGGGTATTTTTGAGCAACACATTTGATTGCAGAAGATGCTCGACAAAGGAGCTGACAATACTGAACAATATTTGGACACAGGTGACACACTTTAATGATGGAACTGTAAAAGATTTGTTAGACATAAACCTACACGTCACATAGACTTCACCACTGTGGCAGTTAAAAAGGCTCCACTCACATGACATATTCACGTGCCTGGTGCCTATAAGTGATATTGTAACTTTTGCTGTAGTTGTGCATGTGTCTGTGAGGTGTATGACACACAACATAATACCTGAAGCCTGGTGCGGACACACATAAACACCAACAAATAAATGACCTTTGCACAGTTGGCTTAAATATGATCCCTCACATAGTCAGTGAAAAACATGTTTATGATATTATTTTTATGGAAAATCTCATGTAAAATGGGCAATAAGCACAACGAGTCCTCATCTTACCTGTCTCTCAGTCCACTGATGTAGTTGTCTATCTGTGCAGGGATGCCTTGTAGGACTGAATTCCTGAAGACTATGCACTCTGTCACAGTCCCATTATGTCCATCAATAACTGTCAGCTGCACCCCATCCTCTGGTTGGTAAAATTTCCTGCCATTCACCTGTGACAATACAGTTGGCAAATAACACTAATTGTGGGATTTACCAAATCAAACAAGTCCTGACAGATATGACAAAAAATATAGTTATGTACATGTCTGAAGGATAACCACTGATTTCAGTAATTAACACAATCTAGCATTTCATTAGTTATTTTTAGAGGGGCAAAAATTTTCAGAAGCTAGATATACAGTAGAGAGGGATATTCTCAAAGAGACATTTTGGTAGGAGATCCAGTGTAAAGCCCTGTGGAACCAACACATCTCAATCTGTGTGGAAGCAAGTAACAGATCAACTAACAGATCATATTATAAATGAATAAATTATATATTTTTGAGATATAAGGCTAACAAATAAACAGTAACAAATAAGTAAAAACTTCACAAAAAAATCAGAGAAAGAAGGAAAAAATATTGTAGATAGATGTGGTAGATCGATAAACTATAAAAGTCAATGGAAAGGACAATAAGTGATTAAATTATTCATGAAAAGATAAGATGTTTTTTAAAGAGTGAGTGGGATGATACAGATCTTAATAAGGGAGGTAAGGCCTTCCATAATGCCGGACATCTCCAGGACATGTTAAAGTAATGATGGCAATAAGAAAATTTTTGAATTCAGCTGAAGTACAAATGAAAATATAGGATATATTACTGAAGAGCATTATTTAGATCCATGCAAACCCATCAACGACATGGAATGAAACTAGACTGGTGTCTCAAAATGACACCTCCCCAGAGAACAAAGACTAAATATGTGAGTTGTGAATTTACCTCAGTAAAGGCAAAGTCCTCTTTAATGTGGAAGAAGCGAGTGCTGTAGGACTCCAGTTTGACTTCCAGGAAATGTTCTGGTGAGTGCTGAAACAAGCAAAGGTACAGAATCTGGCTTAATACGTTACACAAAAAGTCATCAGGGGTTTTGCTCTCTACAACTCCAGATATTTACCATATAGCAAATGTTACTTTGACCAAAGCAACCATATCAATGGTTGCTGTGTGGGAAAAATATCCAGATAATCATGTTGATAATCAATATGCTGTAGAATGTGATCAAGCAATATTTATCATGGGAAGCCATGGCTTAAGCATTAGGCTACCATAACCAAGCACCCATGTCTCCTACAACTATCCCAGCAACCTCTGTTTCAGTTTTGTAATCCAGACCTCACTGTGCCTAAACTGGCCAAAGAACCAAGCAACAGAGCTGCTCTGAACAAAGATGTACTCACGTCAATAATGAATGTTTTCACTGTATTCTAAAGCTAAGTCAATAACAGAGCATTTTTAGTTGCAGAGGGTCACAATTAGTATAATAAGTCAAAGTCCAGCTACTGAGCTTTTCTCACTTTTTGTCTGGTTTAAAGGATTTCAATTTTCTGCTGCATACATGGTCATTTTGATGAGGGCAGAAGAAATTGAAGGTGTGGATACAGTTGTATGAATTATAAGAGGGGAAGGTGAATCACACTTTACATAATTATATATGAGGCAAAAAAATTAGAAAGCTCTGACTGAATTGTACCCTTTGTTATATGAAGCTGTGTGCAGGACAAATTAAAATTATGGTGCACAGGCAAGGTCATTAAAAATGTATTTGTAGAATTCTGCAGCCTCTCTTTTCTGACTGCGTGTTGTTTGCTTTCAATGTTTGGTGCATTTGATAAAGTGACATTGTAAAAGCAAACTGGACCAAAGTAAACATGCTAATTTGCTGGACCATGTGAGTCCACGTACATAAATGTTAGGTGTGAATGCCACCTCAAGCTCAACATAGCACCCCAGCGCTAGATTATCCTTAATAAGTTGTAATACCTTGGAATTAATATTTTGAATATCCAAAAATATTTCAGAATATACAGATTTTTGTTAAGGATTCAGGAAAGAAAGCTGTTCTACGATTATAATTCACCTATTAGAGATGCATTCACTTCACACAGTTCATTCACTGTCAAAAATATATATATATAAATGGTTTGGACATGAAATAAGGAAAACCAGCTTGAAATGTCATGGGAGGTCCCTTGTGTTCAGAGGTCAGAATGGATGACATAACATCGAGATGTCATTCGCTATGTTAACTTGTTCTCAAGAACTCTGTTTAATTCATGGCTACATTTATCACATTTGCAAGAAAACTGGAAGGTTGTTCATCTTTGAAACATTTGGCACCATATCATAAATATCTGAAGGAACCTTTAACTGAAACTGTTTAAAAGTATTGACATCACAACAAAAAAGTATCAACAGGTCCCTTGTGATGCAAAATTGTAAGTGATAGTAAAGTCTTAGAGCATAGTCAGAGTTTGAGAAAATACCACAATTAAATTTCAGTTTCAGAAACTGAGCAGAAATTAAATGAAACATAAATAAAAATGTATTACTAAAAAAATTGTAATCACAAAATGCATCATTTATAAAACAAATTTGAAGAAATGAGGATGATATTGTGTTTGTTGGAGCTGGCTTTGGTTTCATGCAGAACAGATTGACTCAAATCTCACATCTGTATCATCTGATCATTACGTAGATTTTTAGTTGATCTGCTTGTAGATGTAATTTATGTAACAATCCAGTTACAGGTACCATCTCAGTTCCAAATGACTGACTTTGGTAACTTCAGTACACATGCTTGTTTGTAAATTCCATTTTAAAGTTTCACAGACAGTCTACATTAAGATGTTCAAAATAAATTTGATTGACCCAGTCTCCTTTCTTACCATCCTTGTATTTGGAATCTTTCTGGGCATGGGAACATCCACAACAGGCATCTCAGCATGTCTAGGATAGGCGTGGGCCATGCAGTTACTGGCTGGACTGCCTTGAGGGATGACAGCTGTGATCTTCACCCTTTCACATCCCTTGATGGAGCAGAAGGCAAACTGCTCCCTGTGATTATTGGCCTGTATCCTCAGAAAGAGCAATCTGCATAACACAGTTTTTGTATTTTATTAAACACCACTTATAGGTTTAATTGTTGTTGTTATATGTATTCTAACCTCTTGGCACTACAGATCATGCATTATTTTGTGTGCACACATTACACACATTAAGAAAAAGAAAGTTATTATGAGGGGAATCTGCAAAAAAAGTTGATGTAAGGTCAAATAATGCATCTAATCACGAATCTCCACGTGATAATTTATTGTCACACAGCTGACTGCAAAAAGTGGAAGTGGATATGACATAACATGACAGGTGAAAGACACAAAGAAGCCTGGAAGTAGACAAAGACAGGAAGTAACACAGTTGTACACACAGGGAAAGTACATTTCAAAATAAAACAGGAACTTGGGAAAATTAACCTGAAACTAACATTGCCACATAAAATACATCCAAGCATTTTCTATCGCCTATCTCGTGAAGGGTTACAGGGGCCTGGAGCCTATCCCAGCTGCCTTCGGGTGAGAAACAGGGTACACCCTGGATGGGTCGCCAGCCCATCGCAGGGCCAACATACAGACAGACAACCATTGGCTCTCACAGCCACACCTGTGGTCAATTTAGACCTATGGATTAACCTCGTCCCTTCTTGCATGTCCTTGGACTGTGGGAGGAAGCCAGAGAACCTGGAGAGAACCTTCTTGCAGTGAAGCGACAGTGCTGACCACTGACCACTGCACCACCGTGCCACCCACGAAATGCATCTCATGGTAGATTGACCATGACCTGAAATGTCACAGTTAAAACCCACCAAAGTGAATTCAAAGAAACTGACTTTTAAACTGTTAAAATTCAGAAAAAATATTCAATAATTGACTGTTGATATCAGGAGTAAGGTTGGTTACCTGCGTTGTGGTAAGCGTGTGACCTCACTTCCTATTTGTGCATTGCTGAACATAGTGCTTTGATTCACTGCGTTAGCGAAAGTGTGATCATCCCCACTAATTCCTTTTTTGTTTACAAATTACCTGCCAAAACTACATACCTATTTGCTTTATTTGGCCGAAGTTTAAAGACCATCTGTCTTTTAGCGACAGTCTTTCTCTTCTGGAAACTCTCCACTCTAAGCATAAGCTTGTCCTTCTCGCTCTCCTCACTCCTGCTCAGTGTGCCACATGTTCAGCTACTCCTCAGCCTCCTTTAGTGATATGGATTCGTGGGTTAAATGTAGTTGTTTGTGGCGTTGGAGGCGAGGCTTTGCAAGGTTGAACTGGACCTGTGGCAGCTCCACACCAATGGATTCAAACAATTAGCCGTGAGATCCAGCCTGTCCCCGAGAAAACATCTCTCGGTGGATGTGTCGCTGACTACGTAGGTCGTCGTTCAACCGCTGGCTGTCGAGGTGGTGTCCAGCAAACCAAGTGGGCTTCATAGATAATTGGAAAACGTTCTGGGGGAGACCTGGTCTGATTAGGAGAGACGGCATTCATCCCATGTTGGACGGAGCTGCTCTCATTTCCAGAAATATGGCCCAGTTTATAATAGAACCAAAACCCTGACAACCCAGAGTTCAGACCAGGAAGCAGAGCTGCCATCTTACACGCTCCTCTGCACGTCCACGAGGGTAAACTGATTAAACTGATTAAACTGATATAATGGAAGTTATTGTCCTAGGCCCAAAACACCTTAGAGACACCCTATGTAATGAGATAGGTACCCTGGGAGGTGTTACCTTGGCCCCCAGCACTATCGTAAGGAACCTAGGAGTTCTCTTTGATCAGGATCTGCCCTTTAACTCCCACATGAAGTAAATTTCTAGGACTGCTTTCTTTCATTTACGAAACATTGCTAAGATCAGACACATCCTGTCTCAAAAAGATGCAGAAAAATTATTTCATGCCTTTGTCACTTCCAGGCTGGATTACTGCAATTCCCTCCTATCACACTGCACCAGCAAGTCCCTAAAGACTCTCCAGCTGGTCTAAAACGCTGCTGCCCACGTGTTGACGAGAACTAGTAGAAGAGACCATGTCTCTCCTGTACTGGCTCCCTGTCAAATTCAGAATAGAATTGAAAATTCTCCTTCTAACATACAAAGTCCTCAACAGTCAGGCACCTTCATATTTGACAGAGCTCATAGTCCTCTATTACCCAGCTAGAACCCTTTGCTCCCAGGATGCAGGATTACTGGTGGTTCCTAGAGTTTCTAAAAGTAGAATGGGAGCCAGAGCCTTCAGATATCAGGCTCCCCTCCTGTGGAACCATCTCCCAGTTTCAGTCAGGGATGCAGACACCGTCTCTACCTTTAAGAGCAGACTTAAGACCTTCCTGTTTGATCAGGCTTATAGTTGGGCTGCTTAAGCTGGCCTTTAGATATGCTGTTATAGGCTTAGATTGCCAGGGGATCTCCCATGGTGCATTGGGCTTCTCTCTCCTCTCTGTCCTTTTGTATTTGTCATATATAAATCATACTCATATGTGTTACTAACACGTCTCCTTCTCCGGAGCCAGTGGGCTCCCCACATCCCAAATCCCGGGTGCTGCTGGAGGAGGCGACAGACCTGAAGAGGCTCAAGCTGCCACCCATAGCACCACCTGCTCACGTCCCCATCTGTCCATCAGTTTCTCCTTCTTTCACTCTCTCTCTCTTTATCTCTGTCCCTCTCTTTCCTTCTGTATATCTATCTTCCTCCATTATCTGTCTTTGTCTCTGTCCTGCTTTCCTGCCCTCTTTCCCCCAACCAGTCAAAGCAGAAGGCCGTCCCCATTGACACTGGATCTGCTTGACGTTCCTGCCTGTTAAAAGGAAGGTTTTCTTCTCCACTGTTGCAGGATGTGCTTGCTGATGGAGAATTGTTGGTGTAAATTCATTGAAGGAGTGTGGTACTAGACCTGCTCTACTTGTAAAGTGTCATGAGATAACTTTTGTTGTGATTTGGCTCTATATAAATAAAATTGACTTGACTTGACTTAAAAGATTTAACTCAGTTAATCATAATTTTTGTCCCGACTGACACCAAAGGGAGTTTTTTTTTTATATGAGGCACAAGGGTTAAGATTGTTTATGCAAACAGGCATTTGTTAAAGGAAAGTTTTTGATGCCACTGTCACAAGATGTTCTTGCTCATGGAGATTTGTTCGGTGTAAACTGATTGAAGGGGTGAGGTGCAAGGCTTACTCTACCTTTAAAGTGTCATGAGATAACTTTTGTTGTGATTTGGTGTTATACAAATAAAACTGACTTGATTTGAAAGTAAAAAGGCTGAGGATGATGTTATTAAGATTACCCTATACCTTAGCTAATAGCTGATCACTTTTTTAAATTTTCCTGATATTGTCAGTACATTAATGGTCAACACACAGCATCTCCAACTTTGGCCTCTGATGGTGTGGAAAAACTCTTAAGGCTTACCAAGTGCACAAATCCTACCTAATAATATCTATGGCCAGGTTCTTAAAACTTATGCAGACCTTGTGTCTACTATCTCTTCAGCAACAGGGAACTCCTAAATTAAGAGCATATTCCACAACCCAGTGGCGGCCCTAAGCAATTTAGTGCCCAAGGCAAGATTTTTCCTGAAGCCCCCTGGCCCTGGTAGTGGTGTGTGACGCATTCGCCACACGGGGCTAGACTATATGGCTTAATGTTTCCCACACTTTTTGGCAAACATTCGATTCAAATAAAGATGTACTGGTTGACTGGCTCCCTCTTGTGCCCAAAAAAGGATCACTATGTTACAATTCTGTAGCTACCCAAAAAAATAAACTTTCATTTAAAGCAGGGGTGTCCAAATTGGTCCAGTAAGGGCCGGTGTGGCTGCAGGTTTTCATTCCACCCGAGCAAAAGCAACACCTGATTCTACTTAAATCAACTAAGCTGTGTCCACACAGCTCAGTAGTTGGATCACGTGTTGCTTTTGCTTGGTTGGAATGAAAACCTGCAGCCACACTGGCCCTTACTGGACCAGTTTGGACACCCCTGATTTAAAGTAAAAAGGAGATAATGAGTGTCATCAGTTGTCTTTTATTAAAGAGTTTAATAAACAGAAGGTAATACAGAGGACCTAAGTCTCTTGTACAAATAAAAATAAAAGCAATAATAGCACCTCTATCTATCTCTATCTTGCCTAGCCATTGCAAACTTATCAATCAATCACCTTTGTGTTTCTCCCATTTTTCCTCTTCTTCTGTTCTTCTTTGTCTTCCCTGTTGTGACGGCATCAATAATACAAGTCTTTGCCATCTGTGACATAGTACTTTCTGTCTGCACTTACCTCAATTTGATTATCTTTGGTTATGGCTAATATTGTAGAGGAGTTTGTTCAAGCTCCATCTGAGGAATTGCTGGAGCAGTGCACTAAAGAGCAGTAGATTAAGATTGCTCAACATTTCTCTGTTGAAGTGGAGCCTAAACACACAAAGGACAACCTGAAGAATATTATCAACACTACTTTGCAGGAATGTGGTGTGTTGATGGACGAACGGGGTAAGACTGAATCTATTTCTAGGACTGGCTTGACATTTGAACAGCAGAAGGAATTATTACTTTTGAAATTGGATCATGAAAAAGAATTGGAGAAAATGAAATACAAAAAGGAACAGATGAAATTGGAGTTGGAACAACAAAAACTGGCATTAATTAGGGAAGGAAAAATTTCTGCATCTGCTTTAACTGGGCAAACTAATGGTTCTCATTTTGATGTTGCCAGTAATTTGAGGTTGTTGCCAAAGTTTAATGAGAATGATGTTGAAACCTTCTGTCTGCTTGAACGTGTTGCTGATTCCAGATCATGGCCTGATGAGGAACAAACCTTAATGTTATGGTGTGTCTTTAGAGGGAAAGCTCAAGAAGCCTATTCTGTGCTATCTTCTGAGGATTGTAAGAACTACAATGTGGTGAAATCATCTGTCCTGAAGGCTTATGAGTTAGTTCCTGAGGCCTATCATCAGCGCTTTAGGAGCTGGCGAAAGACTGGTAAACAAACACATGTAGAGTTTGCACGGGATTTATTCACACATTACAATCGCTGGTGCTCTTCATCTGGAGTAGACACATTTGATAAATTGTGTGACTTGGTAGTCCAAAAACAATTTAAACAATCTGTGCCTGATTACATTACCACCTATATTAATGAGCACAAAGTCACCTGTCTGAACAAGGCTGCAGTGTTGGCCGACGAGTATGTGTTAACACACAAGTGCGTCTTTGGTGAGCGACATACCCAAGAAAAATATCAGAATGTTGATTCTTTTCCCCCAAAATTGGTTCAGCCATCTCCTGGGAAAAATGGTTCAGATATGTGTAATTATTGCCGTCTCAAGGGTCACTGGATGAAGGAATGTCCTCTGTTAAAAGAGAAAACAAAAGCAGCTGGTTTGGCTGCAACTATTCATATTCCCAATGTTGGAGTTGATGAAAACCTGGTAGCTCCATTTCAAATGGAAGTCAAACAGACAGAATCTTCTGAAATCGATGAGGGTTATACCCCTTCCATGTCTGATGGCTTTGTCATGTTAAGTGGAGATGATAAAAAAGTTCCAGTTAGAATACTGAGGGACTTAGGTGCTTTACATTCATTTGTGAGGCAGGCAGTTTTGCCATTTTCTCCACATACAGATACAGGGAGCTGTATTCCGGTAAGAGGGATGGGTTTGACAACGCTTTTTGTGCCTGTACATGACATGTTCTTATCCTGTGATCTGGTGCAGAAGGAGGTCGAGGTTGGTGTTCGCCCTGAGCTGCCGGTGGAAGGAGTTGACGTCATACTGGGAAATGACCTAGCAGGATGTCGAATATGGCCAGATAATGTATCTTTTGTTGGCTTACAGTGTTCTGGGTTGCCAAACCAACAAAGTAAGTCAGCTGTGGCTGCATTGCCACCTGTGGAAGTCCCTGAAACTGAGCCAGCAGTTACAGCAGTTGGAACTATGAAAGCAAAGCTTAGTGAATCAGGGCCAGCAATTTCTACCGTTTGTGCTGTGACTCGTTCAATGACTGCTGCACTGTCTGACATGAAAGAAAACACTTGTGATGTGAAGAAATTTGCATTTTCACTGCCTCCTGATCTTTGTTTCTCATGCAGACTTCGTGAAAGAACAGAGAGTGGACCAGTCTCTGAGGGATGTATATGATATGGTTTTGCTTTCGTGCAGGTAGGAGAAGTGAAGCAGGGATATTTTCTCTTGGATGACATCTTGGTTAGGATGTGGGCTCCTCATGGTGAGATGTTCAGTGGTGCACCTATTGTGCAAATTGTGTTGCCTTCAAAATTTTTGACTGCCCTGATTCAGATAGCTCATGATAATGTTGCAGGACATATGGGTGTCGAGAAAACATATGATTGTGTGCTTCAACATTTTTTTTGGCCCCGTATGAAACGTGATATTTCTGCTTTTGTAAAGATGTGCCATATTTGTCAAGTTACAGGCAAACCTAACCAAACAGTAAAGCCTGCTCCTTTGTGTCCTATTCCTGTAGTGAGTCAACCTTTTGAACACCTAATTGACTGTGTGGGTCCTCTTCCCAGGTCTAAGTCAGGATGTTCTTACTTGCTAACTGTGATGTGCCAGTCAACTAGATACTCTGCTGCGTATCCTCTGTGTTCCATAACTGCAAAGGCCATGAGTCAATTCATATCTGTTGTGTTTGGTATTCCCAAAACAGTAGAGTGATCAAGGGTCCAATTTTACATCTCGGCTGTTTGCGCAAATTTTGAAACAACTTGACATAAAACACAACAGGGCTTCAGCATACCATCCTCAGAGCCAAGGTGCACTTGAGCGCTTTCACCAGCATTTGAAATCTTTGTTGCGTTCTTACTGTACAGAGCTAGGGGCAGATTGGGAGGAGGGTTTGCCATGGCTCTTATTGGCAGCAAGGGAGGTTGTCCAAGAGTACGGGATTTAGTCCTAATGAGCTTGTGTTTGCCCATACTGTCCGTGGTCCTCTGTCTGTGGTGCATGATCAGTGGAGGTCATCTGACCCCCCCGCAGAATTTGATCACCTATGTTAATGGGTTTCGACAGACTTTTTGAAGCTGGCGAATTAGCTAGACAGAAGTTGCAGGTGTCTCAGAAGAAAATAAAAAAACTATTTGACCGCAAAGTGGAACAACGAAAATTTAGTCCAGGTGACCAGGTTCTGGTTCTCCTGCCACTGGTGGAATCACCTTTTCAGACGAAATTTTTTGGGCCGTGTCATGTAGTCCGTCAGGTTTCAGAACAGAACTACCTGATTAAAATGCCTAATAAAAGAGAACCATCTAAAGTGTGCCACGTTAATTTGCTCAAGCCTTACCATGTACGGTCTCTTTCTGGTGAAGATCCCCAAAGTTATCCAGCTCTAGTGGCAAGTGACTGCGTGTCAGTGGTGGGGGATGAGGATTTACCAGGGGTTGGGGTTTTGCAGCCTCGACTTAAGAATTCAGAAACGCTTGCGAAGTTGAATGCCATACTTGACCATTGGGATGACAGTAAATGCAAACAGTTAGTTGAGCTTATCCAAAGTTACCCAGGTCTATTCTGACACTCCTACTTGCACTCATTAAATTGAGCAAGATGTTGATGTGGGAGATGCTAAGCCGATCGTTCAGAGATTTTTATCGGGTTTCTCCAGAGAAGCGAAAGATCTTGGACTCAGAAGTGTCATACATGTTGGCTAATGGCATTGCGGAGCCATGTTCTTCTGGCCGGGCTTCACCGTGTCTTTTGGTTGGTAAGCCTGATTGCACCTATAGACCCTGCACTGATTATAGGAAGGTGAATGCTATAACAAAGCCAGATTCCTTTCCTCTTCCTCGGATGGAAGACTGTGTTGATCAGGTGGGAGCAGCCAAATATGTTAGTAAGTTTGACCTTCATAAAGGCTATTGGCAGGTTCCTCTCTCTGAAAGAGCTAGTGAAATTTGTGCTTTTGTAACACCATCGGGTCTGTATTCATACACGGTCATGCCATTTGGACTGCGAAATGCTCCAGCCACGTTTCAGAGGCTAATGAATAAAGTTGTGTGTGGGCTGGAGGGTTGTGCAGTGTACTTGGATGATGTAGTGGTCTATAGTGAGTCTTGGAAAGAACATCTTAAAAGAGTGAAGGCTCTATTTGACAGGCTGTTGTGGGCTAACCTAACTGTTAATCTGGCCAAATGTGAATTTGCGAAGGCTACGGTGACATATTTGGGTAAGATTGTGGGACAGGGAGTTCGTCCCATTAATGCGAAAGTCATGGCCATACAAGCGTTTCCTGTTCCATCCACGAAGCAGGAATTGTTGCATTTCTTGGGGATGGCAGGTTATTACCGGGGATTTTGTGTCAATTTTGTCTCTGTTGTAGCCCCCCTGACTGAGTTGTTGAAGGCCAATGTTAAATATGTTTGGTCTCCCCTTTGTCAGCAGGCCTTTGACCAAGTGAAGTGTATGCTCTCATCTGCTCCGGTACTTGCAGCTCCCAGGCTGGATCGACCTTACAAATTACAAGTGGATGCGAGTGATGTTGGGGCTGGGGCAGTTTTGTTGCAAATGAGTGAAAGTGGGGAGGAAAGACCCGTAAGCTACTTTTCAAAGAAGTTTAAGGTGTACCAGAAATATTATTCCGTGATAGGAAAAGAGGCACTTGCTCTTATTTGGGCCCTTCAACATTTTGATGTTTATGTTGGGTCAGGTCCGTTGGTGGTTTATACTGACCATAACCCATTAACTTTTTTGCGTTCACTCAATAATCCAAATCAAAGGTTGATGCGCTGGGCCTTGATCTTGCAGCCTTATCAGTTGGACATACGTCATATGAAAGGTAAAGAAAATGTGGTGGCAGATGCACTGTCATGTGCCCCTTTGAATTAAGGTCAGCTTTTAGGGAAAAATTGCCCATTTGTCTTTTTGTATGTCTTCCACCCTGTTTATTCATGTACTCTTAAAAGTGCTTCCTGTGGATCCAAGGTTGCTGGGTCATGAGAATTGGTGGGTGGAGGTGTATTGGGAGGTGATAGGAGTTTTTTTCTTTTTGGCTGGTTGGTGGGTTGGAGGTGGGATGTCGCTCTTGTGGCGGGGGATGTGATGGCATCAGGGCCTCTGTCCTTTGGTGATTGGTTAATTAGGCTCATCATGAAGGATGGTGAACACCTGAAGGGGTGTGAATGCTCCTTTTCAAAAGGAGCTCTCACACTCACTCTGGCTCTCCTGTTTGCTGAGTCAGTTGGTTTGGGTTTGGGTTGCTTTGGTTAAGTTTATTCTATTTTACTTTATATGGACATATAGCTTTACACACACACACACTCATACATTGCAAACATTACTGATTCATTGACATACAGTTACATTTAATTTATGTTAATTGAATGAATTACGTTTAATTATTTGAAGTAATGTGTGGTCTCCATATTTTGTCCTACCATTGAGCCAAGGTTGTGACACTGTGCACCAGAGGGTTTCCTCTTGCTGGACATTGCAAAAAAAAGTCATCACAGCATCAGCATGCTGCCTGAACATGTTGCTGGGCTAAACCAAAGACAGTCCAGCTGCAGGGGTGTTCGTTGAGATGCTCCAAACACATAATTGTCTGAACTTGTATACATTGTGGTGGTTAGGACTGTTCCTCACAGCAAGAAGGTTCCAGGTTCAAACTCCAGCTCAAGCATGGGATCTTTCTGTGGAGTTCGGATGTTCTCCCTGTCCTTAGTTCTTTCTGGGTAATCTGGCTTCCTCCCACAGGCCAGACATCAAGAGGGGATGAGGTTAATCCATACTCTAAATTGACTGTAGGCATGGCTATGAGAGTAAATGGTTGTCTGTCTGTGTTGGCCCTGCGATGGACTGGTGACCCGTCCAGGGTGAACCCCACCTCTTACCCAAAGGCTGCTGGAATAAGCTCCAGCCCCCTCGACCCTTAATGGGATAAGCGGTAGAAAAAGGATGGATGGAGTAATAGGTCCCATAGTTTTAGTGGAAACAATGTGAACCAAATGACTCATGCAGCTCTCCAGTCATCTGTACTCCTCTACTGGGTCTCCTCAAGGCTGTTGTCTTTCCTCTCCTCATCTTATACCCCAATCACTGTACCACCCTACTAACAGACACTTCACCATATTTGAAGTTGATTCCATTACTTAAATCTTCTTGATGTGGAGAAGCAGCATCACACCTGTGGTGACTAAATTGGTTTCTAGTTATGACAAATCCTGTCTTAACCTAAATATTTAACTCTTCAGACATGATAATCATTTCTAACATGACTCCTCCTTTTCCAGTGACCATTGGCATCAAAGGAGCTGCCATTGAGTTGTTGGTTCTTGGTGTCGTGCTTAATGATAAATTGTGCTTTAAATCTCATGTTTCTTTCACAATGAAAAAGGCCAGAACATGTCTTTCATCCTTTGAAATAAGTGTTTTCATTTGTCATCTGTGTATGTTTTGGTTTTAAATAATCAAGTTTTTTTAATATTCCTTAATGTTCTCTGACTTTTTGAAGAAATGTATATACCATGAGGTCACTGTGTAAATGAAGTGCTCTGACTGTTTGGTAAATTCTTGATTTGTGATTTCTGGATATGTGTTGTATGTAGTATAGTTTATTAATTCAGTGACAATTTAGAAAGAGAGGCAGACAGAGAGGGCAAATGATTCAAATGAATCTGCACAAATGAGACAGCTGTTGGACTTTGTAACCTAAACATTGTGTAGTGAATAGATATCTCAAAGCCACATCAATTCCTGTGCACAGAGTGAATGGGAGTCTGAGAGCAATTCAATTTAAGGGATGATGTGTAATCAATTTGCTGAAAATGTATTTAATACTAAAGTATGGCCATATTTATTTAGATGAGATGCAATATGTGGTAGTTTTTTTGTATAGCAGTGTGTCTGACCCAGTGTCTTCCTCCCAGTAGTAATAGCCTCTGGCCAGGTTGGAGTGGTTTATCTTCTCCCTCTGCATGGTCCTCATAAAGACTCCAGTCTTGCGGGTCTGTTTGCTCAAGCGGTGGTGGATGTCTGAGATGATGGTGAGGGTGGTGCCTTGTGGATAGCAAAGACCCAAATTGATCCAGTCATTTCTACACACAGAAATAAAAAAGGATTTGATAATCTGATTTCATGCTTTGACTAATCAGGTGATCATCCTGAAAATCAAGAACAGAGAGAAAGGTTTTTACCATATTTTTCTCACTCTCACTCAAAATATAGCTTGAAACTACGGGCTACAGTGAACAGTCAGGACAAAAACATTGAGAAGTTTTCAAAACAACCTGGCATGTCAAGTTCTGGACACTTGGCAAAAGTTAGGCTGATTAACATGAAACTTGCTCCAAATGCTCGTCATGTCCCTGTGAATGTCTGTGCCACATTAGGTTTCAATCAGTCAATAGCGGATTTTATGGCTCAAAATTGCACAAAATTAAATGGTTATTGATTCAAACTCATCCATGCCTCTTTGTCTGTTTGGACTAAAAATTTAGATGAATAATGTAGATACACTGTAGATAAAAAGTAAGTTATACACATAATGAAATTACTTTCAGAATAGACAGTGTTGAGTGTCTTGGCTTGCATTTGGTTGTCTTAGTATTACAGGAGACTCAATTGTTTCTGGTGGCCCAATTTGTCCCTTAGCAACATTTGCTGTGGTCTGACTTGAATTGTGTCCACTGGTTGTGGTGTCTGACTTACATCAAGTCACTAAGCACAGGGTTTGGCCAATCCTGTTTGGTAAAGTCCATTGTATTCATCCCTTTAATCACTTATTAATGGTCTGATTGCAAATCAGGGCAGGTCAACAGGTCCCAAAACATAGGTTAGTTATGTACTGTGTGTTGTGCATCTCTCTTGTTCACTGACTTGTTAAAGTTGATGAGCCAGATGGTGACCTCATTAGGCGCAGCCTGATCCCAGTGGATGGTGTAGCCTTTTGCTAACATGATCACTGGCTGGAATTGCTGATAGTGCTTCCTCTTTCCCAGAGCACCCTCTAATGTCAGGGGCCAGTCAGGGTACTCATCTCTCACAATTTGCATGTTCAGGTTGGCAGGGTTTCGAGTTTGAACATAGATCTATGAAAACAAAGAATTGCAAGGATTCTGATTACTTTGGTTTAGTTGCACAGGGGTTATGTTTAAACAAAAAAAATAGCCTGGAGTCGAACGAACGTCTCTGTATGTTGGCCCTGCCATGGACTGGCGACCTGTCCAGGGTGAACCCTGCCTCTCGCCCGTAGATGCTGGGATAGGCTCCAGCCCCCCCGCGACCCTTACTAGTAAGGAATAAGCGGAAGATGACGATGGATGGAGTCGAACGAAGAACTGTTATGTACCAGTAAAAGAATTAGGTAACTGAAAGTCCTTGTTGCACCTAATTAAGTGTGAACATACACCTGGCCCTCTACTCAGGTTGAACACAGAGGAGGGAGTGTCATACTACGGATGCATCCCAAGGATGAAACTGCCAGGTTCCATAGAGACTCTTCAAGCACTCACAGAGACTGCTTGTGCTTCCCCAGTGGGTCCTATTCTGGCTGATTGAATGAAAGTGCTACAGCATTCCCTTGTGCTTGTTTTGGCTGGGGGGGGAGGGGGGGGGTGGGTCTGCCACAGCCTTCTCCAGAGGCCAGCCTTCTCTCCCTGTTAAGGCAGGCTAAGTGAAACTGCCGCAACTCTCCCGAGGGACTGTAAATGTTCTGGCTGGGTGCATGAAATTGCCACAGCCTTTGCCTTATTGTTCCGGCTTGGGTCGCAGCTATCTCCTGTTCCGGCTTGGCCGCAGCCAACTCTTCCATTTTTCTTTGCTGTCAACCTCAAAAGGGGTTCCACCTTCACTGTTGGCCTTCAGAATGGCTCCAATGTTGAGTAACAATATATTTATGATTAAATTTTGAAAATGTAAGAGTTAATATTATTTTGCTTCAAATGTAGGCTATATTGTGCTCTCTTGCTGGTTATTTTTTAAAATTATTGTGCTGTGCTAATTTACCCTGGTTTAAATGAAATTAAATTCCAGAGGACTATTAGAAATAACATGCGGCAAATATCCTGTATGATTATTATACAGTAAATAGTTAATACGCTATCTATAAGCAGAGCAATTGAGCTTGTTAAAACAGTAGGTTTATGAATGAAGGTGTATAAATGGGTTCTGATCTTTAAGACACTGTTGTTGCGGTGTATGCTCACTGGTACAGCAAGGGAGATTTACACAGAGCTATCCCCTGAAATGCCTAGAATTCACTTTTAAATCTGGTATTTTCAGAGAAAATACATGATCAGCCACAAGTGTTAAAAGTGGAAAATCTAAAAGCCATGGTATTTATGCAGGGGATTTAACACTGAAATGCCACCTCTTTGAATGAGCAGAAGACTTTTAAGCTGTACGAATATCTGGTAGTGTAGAGGAGTGTAGGGGAGGCTCAGAAGGAGAAGGAAATGAGAAAAGTTGGTGTGTTTTCATTATTGGAAAAATGTTATTCTCTGTAAAAGAAGGAGCCAGCAAAGATCTTATGGTTAACAGTTCTGACGCTGTCTCAGATACAGGGTCTAATTTATAATTCAGAACATGATTTATATGCTTTTCTGATCAAAGTTTTCTGTGTCACCAATTCAGTTCAGTAGGGTGAGAAGGTTCCATGAACCTTTAGTCCTTCATTTTGAGTAATATGTTGCCTCTCCCTGATTAATCTTCAGTGGATTCTAGAGTCTTAGAGCATTGTTTTGGCACACAATCGTGTGGCACACAATTGAAGTCTGTTCAGCTTGAGCTTGGTGAATTGGACTTCACTTTGGTGATCTACTTGGCTGGGGGCAAAGTTCTGGTTGAGTCTGAAGTGACAGTTGTTCCATTCGCAGCAGATATCTTGCATCTGTATACACTTCTTCCTGTGCTGTAACTCATGCTAAAGCAAGAGAATTTGAGAGATTGATCTGTCTGACAGCTTTATGTCTATAACTAGTTTAAGAATGCCTGTTACTCTACTTACATCTGTTGATGTGTCTGATAAAATGTCCATGGCTCGTGAAAAGCTTGTGAGTGAACAGAGGGTTGATCTGACTTGTCATACCTGTTTGAGAGTGCTGTGACAGCAGAAGAGAATATGCTCCTGCTATTGGGATATTTTGTTAAGCATGGGTTACTTGAGTAGATGGATGCATCTTTGTGCATCACAACAATACAATAACTTGAGAGTTGGGATTTCATTGAAGTACTGCAGTAACATTCTTAGTTTTGCTCCAAAGTGCATGATCTGATATTGAATCTGGCGACAGAGAACTCAGGCAACAGAATACTGTGAAATTTCAGCCATGCCCTTGGCAAATGTAAGACCACTCAACACTCAACTCCACTTTGTGCTCTCCTCCATTGAGGCTTAGTGCTGAATCTTTGCAGAGGAGCAGCAAGGATGGGTGAGATGTTATGTCTTGATAAACAATTCAGATAAGACTTTAGATATCGACCCATGAAGTGTTTAGTGGAGGGACATTCCCACACCATACTTACTAGAGTTTCAAGTTGGCGCACATCTTTCACCAGACCTTACATCCATTCACACAGAATCTGATGAAAGATGTTAAAAAAAAACTCTGACACAATTTGAAATGGTTAAGTTGGTCATTTGTGTACGCGCAAAAGCTCCTCGCAGAATTAAATACAGGCCTAACACCATCAACTAATTAATAGTACTACAGCCATAGTTTTTAACTACATCCTAATCATTTGATTCAAACTTGAATTGCAGGTGCTGTGTGGATTCATAGATCCATCCCTGAAGCTGCTCTGCTGCCCCACAAAAGCAATCATCCAAGCAGCCACCGTGCCATGGCTTATGTACTTGTTTTGCTTTACTATCAGTATAAATCAGCTATTCAGATTTGACATCTGGTATGCCTCAGAGTGGTTTTCCAGGTCATCCAGTTTTGTGAATTAGTTCATCAGTAATTTCTATAAACAGATTTCGCATATAAATACAAAATTGTAGTGTATTTGAGGCCTGTTGACCAACCTGAGCATAGTGGCCACTGCAGATGGCAGCCTTCCAGTCCGGCACATCGATGCAGTCAGGGTGACGGAGCAGCCAGTTGTCCTCTTTAACCAGGAAGGCTCCAGGATACTGACTAACTGAGCCATCTATATCATGGAAAATAGTTGTCTTGTCCCCATCCATTTGCATCTTACTGAACCACGGACCAGGTTCCCCAAAAAACACACGAGAAGTTATCTGTGAGAGGCAGAGATTGGTGGGCATAAATTTGAAGCTTCATATGGATGAGACATTTTGTTTAAGAATTTTACTTTTTCTCCATGATGGAAAATAGTCTTTGAAAAATATTTACTACGTGGTCATGTTTAAGATTTATTCAAATCATTTAGTTCCTATGAAGGAGCCTAAACATCAGTCCACTCACTTTGGGCCACATTTGTACAACTGTGTGCAAGAAAGGTGACCAGAGGTGGCATATGGACAAAACACAGAAAGTGATTAAACACACAAATATATAAAAGTATTAGTTTAGGAGTGTGCATGCATATCCCATGCCTGTTTACATTTATCAGTCACAGTCTACCTAGAAATATGCACATGAGAAATCTGCATCACATTCCACCCTCGACATGGCCTCATTCAACCATAAATTCATTTCCAAAAGGCTCTGACTGATAGGTGATTTATTTGAACGTTTAGGCTTCATCATGGTTCACTTTGCTGCATTGTGATTAAGACGAGTATTAAGTCTATGTTTTGGGTTTAACATCTTCCATAACATATAAATGCAGTCTGTGCCTGCACCTTGATATTTTTAGGTCATTTAAATAGCTCTGGTATTTAGGTGTCAGATCCAGCAAGTTTAAGAGATGTTTTCTGCTGATGAAACAACTTATGTCTTGCTGGTCTGTGCCTAAAAATATCACAGAAACTCAATGCTAAATTATTTTTTCCGCCCAAAGAATTCCATCTTTACTCAAAGCTCCTCTGTCCTTACAAGTTTATAACCACAGGATTAAGATTTTTCTGATTAAATGTCTCACAATAGGGTCATTACCACACATGTGAAAAGTCACAGACATAAAAGTAGCTTTTTAACCGGCAGCCCAACACCACTTAAGTACAAAATACAATAGAATATCATTTGGAAAGCTCCCAACACGCTGACCCCGTCTGGGATTCAAACCATTCACAACATTATGTTGTTGTGTCTCTCTTAATACAGAGACATATTAATCATATGTGCTGGCAGAGTGTGCATGTGATGTTGCCACCTACTTTCTAAACATTATGGTCTTTAAAGCAGAAACACATAATGCATCATAGACATCCTTTTTTTTTGTGGTCAAATTAATCCTCCCATGGGCACACATACAGGCCAAGGACAGGCTTGCTTTCTACCAGGTATAAGACAGAATCCTTTATCTTTATCAAAATTTAATCAGTTTTCCTAAATATGGTCAGAAACCTAGAAACAACAGACTCACAGGTACACGGTCGAAGGTGATGTCAGTCACATTATTGTTGGGGCAACTCTGCCACGAATTGTTGAGCCTGAAGCCAAAAGCACTGCTGTGTCGTCCCTCCAGTGTTATGTATTTACGAAATGTACAGTTTTGCACAATGATGGGTCCATCATAAATCTGCATACCCCGGATAGGGAAATCACTGCAAGAAACACATACCACATACATTAGAATAGATACTTATTTATCCCTTAATTGTAGTTCTTAACAAAAAGCAAATAGTGCAAAATAGGAAAAACCATGGGATTTATGAAACGTTTTCCAATAGTGTTGAGTAGCATAGAGGCTAGGAAACACAAAGTTCAAAAAACAAAACATACATCCAGAATCAAACCAAGCAATGCTTGATAGACAGGTGCAGAAATTATGCAATTTTTTTGAGAATATCATGGTGTAATCATGTTTACATTTATTTTTAAATCTATTGCAACACACATGAAACAAAAACCCCCAAAACTTTTAAGTGGTAGATTTTGAGTAACATAAATCCAAGCCTAAAGGTCAAACATGGAAATAAAAAAAAAAAAAAAGTAGGCCCAATTTCCAATTAAATTCAGATGTCCAATCATTCCAAGCAGGTCATCTTATCACCAAAGAAGATGGACTTTTTGTTAAATGATGTAAGTTAGCAAGGCAGTCTAAATATTAGCAGGTTTCACCACCATCAGGTTTCTTTATGGAACAGCTGAAAACCCAACATGTGCAGGTGTGCATGGTCCACTCATTGCTTTTAGCAGCTTTAAGTAGGGCTGGAATTAATATTTACCAGCTTGCATTAGTTGATAGAAAATTTAGTCATTTGCAGTAATCTAGAAAATTAAGGACGAATACATTGAGATGCATTATAATTAAATCAAATCTAAGACTGGTGAATCATAATCGAAATCATGGGAACACAAGCCAGAGATCAGGAATTGCACTTGCTTGCATAAACAGTGACTTGAGACTTGACCTGACCTCATAAGACCTCAGATTCAAGTCAGTCTCATGGTTTGCGACTCTTAAACAATGTTATTTTTTTCTTTTCTGCAGTAAAAATGTCATTCTGATGAGCTGAATCACACCAGTTCTTCTCCTTTGGATGCGTCACTATAGACTGTGAGTATCAATATATTTTAGATTTAATGGGGGGGGGGGTGCTAATACATTACATGCTTTGAATTTGTTAGATATAGCTACGATGTGTTCTAAGCAGACTGTCAGCAGATGCAGAAGATGATCACTCATTACCATCATGAGAAACTTCAGACTTGACTTGAGACCCAAGTTAAAAGACTTGACTTGTGAGCATCTCTGGGGCACACCCCCAACCCAGTAGTTAATTTGTAACATTTTTTTGCAATGTTCACAAATTAAACACAATTTAGAAGCAGACTTCAATGCATCTACAGAATTGAGAGACTACAGTTTTGAATTGTGAATATACCTTTTAAGCACAACCACCGTACAACTTCCAGTAAAATGCAAGCGCGTGAAAGTGCATGTCTTCAATTCAATGTCAATGACCCAGTATTCACAGAAAGTACCAACAATTTAGCTTCTGCTTTTTATGTTAAATATGTTTACATCTTTTCCCCCACCAGTGCAGCAAGTTTTTTGAGCTTGGCACTGACATATTAGATAGAAAGGAGAATTTCAAGGACTTAAACAGCTGAGCAAAACTTGAACGACTCAAAGAAAAAAACTTAGTCTTCAAGGCAACCCAAACTTTGTGGTGGATCTGGTCAACCCACAAGAATGAGAAAACCTAGGAACATTGTAATTTTGTGTTGCAACCATGCACTGTAAATAGTAATTTTGCACATTTGTTATTTCAGCTCATAATTCTATTTCAGTATGACTAAGTATTACTGCAATTGTTGTTACAAAACAAAATTACAAGTTAAAAGTGCCTCAACTAAATATTCTTTCAAATGAAAATTTGAGTTCAACTTGATTCGAAATGTTTGTCAACCTGATGTTCGAGCAGCTTTAGGGCTCGTTGGGGCACGTATTCTACATCATCAAATTTTTTGAAACTGTGTTCTTGGCAGTGGACACACCCCTTCTTCCTCCTTTCTGCTAGAGCTTGTGACGGGCAAAACGACAGTGGTAAGTTTCATTCGATTTTTGGTGTAAGTACGTTGGTAAACGTTTTTTTCCAGACTATGTGGAGTAGAATTTTGCAAACTTTTCGCTTTTTGCCCATTTTGAATCAGAAATATGTAATTTATGTGAGTTGTGCAGATATGGTGTTGGGGGGGGGAGGGGTCAAGTTTAGACAGCGACCATGACAGGAGTCAGTCCTGAGTTCACTATTTACTTACAGCAGAGAATTTGCTATTAGCTGTTAGTGTTTCACAGGTATGTATTAAACTGTGGTAGTTTAATTTTCCTTGTGAGCATTTCACGTTGGTATCCCGTGTGCTGGTTTTGCTAAGAATTGTTTCCAAGCTAAAGGCAAAGCTGTAGCAGAGCTGTCTTAGTTTACTACAAATCTAAAAATGTGATGGTAGGGCTGGACCAAAAATGTATCTCACGTTTTTTTTCAAAAGGATATTGTTTTCACGGTAGGCCTTATGACAGTATTTTTTTTCATGCAAGACTGGGCGTTAACCACAGGTTGTTGTAAAGTTCAGTGCTGCTGAGAATTAGCTGCTCCAACGCTCATCTACCTGCTGCAGGTAGTGACACAGAGAGGACAGAGGAAAGGAGAAAGACTAACTGTGTTGCGTATTTATTCTTTATAAACGTCTCCCATAAATGATATTTATATTACTGACATTTTAGATTTCATTTTTTAATTATTTAATACACTTGGACACACTGTGGGCTCAACGCTGCAAGTCCTAGCATTTTTAAGTGCTAATGTTGATGAATATTGTTATACCCAATTTGTAGAATGGCCCTTAATGAATTGTGATATTATTTGAGTATTATTCAGATACAAACATGTTTAATCAGATGCAGAAATCATAAACTATTTTTCTTTTCTTGTTTCGTAGGTGCCCGATACAACACTGGTATTCATCAGTAAGTACACACTGACCATGATATCTCAAATAACCTAACTTTGGACTTGCTAACCTGGTGGTTGTGATGTCGTAGGTTGTTTGGAGTAGTAGGTGGTGTGCTTTAACAGTATGAAATGAAGGAAAAAAGCCCAAATGGGAAAACACAGTGATGAAAACATTGGAATAGCTTAGTATTAAGGTTATAAAAGCATTTATAACTGATTTTCCCCTTCTTATTTTCCAAATTTGTTTCCACACGTCTATATGAATGCTGGGTGTTCCTGCCTTTCCCTCTTTTTGTATTATTGTCAGTGAGATGGACTTGTAAACTTTGTACATTTTTCTCTGGAACTCAAAAGAGAATCCTTGACCATTACCAAAATAGCCACAGACATTACGGGAGAAATAGTCCATTACCCTGCATATACAAAGATATTTTAGATCTAAAAATAAATCCCTCCATGTCCACTTGAAGAATCATGGGATCTTAGAAACAAGCAGTGCACTTCTTGGCTTTAAACTGAAATGCTTATTGTGTGAATTCAAAAAGGAAATTGCCCTAAAGCAATATATTGCTCATCTTGGCAAGCATTTGAGAAGTAGAGAAACTGTTACCTGTTCTATTAATCTCTGTGCTTTTAAATCAAATGTCTTTTCTTCTGTTACATTGCACAAATGCCGTTGTCACCCTCAATGTACG
This sequence comes from Aulostomus chinensis, assembly GCF_037954235.1. Taxonomy (NCBI): domain Eukaryota; kingdom Metazoa; phylum Chordata; class Actinopteri; order Syngnathiformes; family Aulostomidae; genus Aulostomus; species Aulostomus chinensis. The sequence continues at coordinate 2,678,599 of NC_141321.1, forward strand.
TTAAAAGACTTGAAGGCTGAGATTATTATCCAAGAGTGTGAGCTGGAATGTGAAACAGCTGATTCATCAGGTATATCTGACTGTTACTTTCATGTGCCACTTGAAAATAATTCCAAACCAGAGTACCATGACACTACAGAAAAAATTGAGAAAAACCTTGCCTCGCTGCCTCTGCGAATGCAAGCAGTCTTGCATGTTTCCAAATTAGCCATTCAGGAAATTGTAATTGAATTTCATGACATTAGTGTTTTAACTGGTAAATTGAATGAATATACTGTCAAACAGGTACTAAAGCAGCACAATTGTAACATTGATGAAAACACTATTAGTTCAAGAACAGACTCCCTACGTAGTGTCATGATCCCTGTCTCGTGCTTCCTGCTTTATTTTGTAGTAATGTCCTGTCTTCCTGACCTCCCTCCTGTGATTACCTCATGTGTCACACCTGGTTGATTGCACAACCTGTCTTGTTTTCCTCCTTGTATTTAACTCCTGTGTTCTCCAGTTCGTCCTGGTTCCATTAAGTTTTGTGATGTGCGTTTTGGTTTATGTATCGTTGAGCGTTGTGCATGTTGTCCTGGCAAGTTTGTGTTTCACCAGTCTCCTGTTGTCAGTTTTCCAGTCACAGTCAAGTTGTCAAGCCTCCAGTCAGTCAAGCCTCCAGCCAAGTGTCCCCGTCTCAAGTGTCGTGCCCCGTCTCTAAATAAAAATCCTCTTGTGCACCTTCTCACTGTCTGCGCCTGGGTCTACTCCCCCCTCACCTCCCTTTTCGTGACACGTAGCCTCAATCCCCTCGGCTCCATTTCTGATAGTGGGTGTCTTGGTTCAGATCATAAAAGGTTGTCCAAAGACAAATTTGGTGTCACTGAACCTGTGGAGTATGCTTTAGATTTGTCATCAAAAAAATTTTTGTTTATGCCCCCGTTTTAAGAACTCTGCAAAAGATTGTTAAATAGAGGTGATATAATTGATAAAGTTTTAGAGGAAAGTAATACAGAAACACAACCTGGCTATTATAACTCCTCATCTGAAGGATTATATTTCAAGGAAAACACACTTTAGCCTGGGCAAGATCAGAGTATTTCCTTAGCTGTTTATATTGATGAATTTGAGTGTTGCAACCCTTTGTGCACCTCAAGAAAGGACATAAATTGGGTGCAGAGTACTGGGTAATTGCAAATTTGCCTGTTAAGTATAGATCAACATTATCTAACATATACATTGCTATCTTGTGTAGAAGAGTTGATGTCAAGACATTTGGATACAAGAGGATATTACAACCTCTTTTAAAGGATCTACAACTCCTTGAAAACCAGGGTATTTACATTAGTAGGTTGGGAACTATTAGGGGTACAGTGTTCTATATTAGGGATGTGCATCTCCATTATTGTGGTGATTAGATACATCTCAATACATGTGCGCGCACGCCTTCCGTCCATCTTCAAAAAAAAT